>NW_017731385.1:3807211-3827951 GCF_001890085.2 Hipposideros armiger
TCCCAAGCCAGTTCTTAACCATCGCGCCACTCGGCCGGCCCTCACTGGAATTCTTACAACAACCAACAATAAAAACAAAAGCCTGGCTAAACTGCTGGAAAAGCAAACGACATGTCCCACATCCACCAAAAAGAGGACTGGTTCGGGGTTTACAGTTACATAAAAAGGAGGTGCTGCATTAAAAGCTCATTCTCGGGGCGGCAGGTTAGCTCAGGTGGTTAGAGCGCAGGCTCATAACATCAAGGTTGCCGGTTCAATTCCCACATGGGCCACTGAGCTGCACCCTCCACAACTAGATTGAAACAACTACTTGACTTGGAGCTGATGGATCCTGGAAATTATTCCCCAATTAAAAAAAAAAACCACCTCATTCTCTGCATTTTGGGGGACAGAAAAAAAAGACCTCACATATATCAGCCTTTAACTCTCTCCCTCATTGGAACGCTTGCATTTCTTAAATTCTTTTTAGGGTTTTTAAAAAACATTTGGTTTTTTTCTCACCAGTTAGTTCTTTAACAATCTTTACTTTGGTGAAACCATTTTTCAAAGCATATGCTAAAGTGCTTTGCTTGGAGAGAAGATGGGGAATTCTACATCTTTACAAAGGAACACAAAATGGAAAGGGGGACCACTTGGCCACCTACTTTTTTTTAAATGCAAATAATTTTATCCCAAATCATTTCTGAAGGACAGAACTAGTTCACAGATGTTCAAATGGGGTCAAGCTTCTGAGTCAAAATAAAGACTAGTTTCAGGACATCTTAGTTATTTCTGGGTGACCCTATGTGACATCACACTGTTCCATATAAAAAGAGGGGTGCCTTTCCTCACTGGCACATAGCACTATGCACAAAGGTGACCTGAACCACTCTTAACACTAGAAAAGTGCACTTCATCCTCCAAAGGGCATCAGGAAGAGAGATACGGGGGCCAGAGAACTTTCAAGGTTTTCTTGCTTTGCCAGGAAAGGAGTTGACTCCATCAGACACCATTGGGAGGGGAAAGGATGGGAGGGACGCCACCTAGGTCAGCTGAACACCCAAGTCCACCCAAGGCTGTTGGCATTGTCCTCCTGGGAGCACTCAGCCACAGGTGAGGGGGTGACAAAGGCTCCTTTGGACTGTTATGGACATCAGCCTTCTCAAGCCAGGCCCAGGCCAGGTCCTGCCAACGAGGAAGGTACAAGACAGCCCAGACCCCAGGGGTCCCGAACCTGAGGACAAGCAGTGGGAGGGCTGAGAGGGGCAAGCAAAGCCCAGCGAGGAGGGCTTCCCAGGGGAAAGGGCTGCCAGGCTACAACTTGAAAAGTCAGGAGGAGCCAGCAGGTGCATGGGGGCGTCGGCGGGGTTGACGGACGGGGAGAGCAGGCGGAGGGCGGAGAGAGCCAGGCTGGGCAAGGCTGCATGACTGAGGCTCGGGGGTCTGGAGGGGCGGGGGAGACTGGGGGAAAGGGTGAAAGCCAACGGAGAGAGAGACAACAAGGGCCTTCTAACCCACCAATAGGAGTCTGGGCTACTCTTAAGAGGGAACGGATGCTATTTAAAGAGTCCAAGCAGGGCACCACTTGAGCCAATGTGCATTTTCAAAGGATCACCCTGGCTGCTGAGTGGAAAACACAACGGAAGGGTGACCCACGGGGCCACCTTAGCCATCTCTGTGAGCCAGGATGGTGGCCCAGATCAGGGAGGCAGCGATGCAAATGGGGCAAGTGGGCAGATCCAAGATACACCTGGAGAAGCTGGAAGTGTGTGTGCAAAGTGTGGCAGAAAAGGTTTCTGGGGAGGGGCAGAGAAAGATCAGGTCAGTTTGGGATGTGTTGCTTTTGTGTACACATCCAAATGGAACAAAATGGAAACACCTGGCATGCAGCAGTATGGACTCGACCAGGGGACTGAGTGGCCGTGGGTCACGGGGTGTGATCAGCAGACAGGGAGAGGAGGCTGTCGGTGGGAGGGAGGGAGGTTTGGGAGAGCCGAGAGGACCCTCCTTAAAAAGACACAGTAAGTTCAACTGTAAGTAATGATGCTAATGTTTTTGTGGTATGTTCTAAGCCTCACATACATGATACCAAAGACCTCAAGACGAATAGCTCAACCAAGATTGGGCCCCCTGCTTTCTCTCTGGTCATCAAAACAACTAGAGTGAGGGAATAAAGAGTCCCAGCCACAGGCTGCTGCTGAGGTCTACACGACCGCTGCTTTTGGAACTCCATGCTGACCTGCCCAGCTAAGGATGCTGGTGACCATGAACTGCCCACCATGTGGTCACATGTTCCAGTTTGGACAGAAAGGGTGTCCCCTCTCGAGGAGCCATGACTGACTACAGAGGAGCTGGGGACAGGCAGGGCCAGGCAGCCCACGACCAGCACTGAATGATCCCACCCATCTTCCATCTGCCTTCCCTTTTGTCCTCATGCACCTACTTCCTCCCCACCCGATCAGCCCAAGCACAGGCATCTATCAAAGGGAGCACAGTGGGAGACGCACCCAAGCTTCTCAGGTTCAGGCAGAGCTGCTATATTTTATCCCAGCTTATTAGTGTGGAGTTCTCTACGGAAGTCAGCCAGGATGGAAGAGCAGGCTCATGTGAAAATGCTTAGACCCATGAAATAAAACGAAAATAGACCCAGTACAATTATGTGTGAGCGCGCGCGCGCGCGCGCACACACACACACACACACACACACACACAGAGTAAAGCACAATTTTCTCAAAAGGAAGACAAGAAGAAATGTCAAGTTTTTTGACATCCTGACCAATGGTTAATGGAAAACTGCCCAGAACCACTGTCTAGAAATCCCAGGTGGAGTTTTAAAACAACTTCCAAACAAACGGTAGCCATTATACCCAATCCAGGCCGCATGGCAAAAGAAAGCTCAAATGGTAACCCCTGTATCTTAAATGTTCACAACATGAAATCGCATGTGCAATAATGTTTCTCTTCTCAATGACAAAAGCACATTCCCAGCAGGGGACCAAGCATTTCAGGGTAGTAGCCAGAGAAGATACTGCAGTTCCTCTGATGGAACCAAAAGTACTCAGGGTGCCACTGAAAGGTCATCATGAGAACCAGAGCTTTAGCACCCAGAGGCACACAGAAGGAACTGGAATCGAATTAGATGCCCATGGAAAGGCTGGTCTGTAATAGGAGTGGGCCACAGTTTGGGAACCCGTGGGCCTGTGAATTTCTGAAAGTAGCCTGAAAACTCTTGCTTTTTCCCAAGTTCAGTGTGTACGAAGCAGCTCCTCCTTGCAGTGTTTGAAGGGGTTTTCAAGACTCAGGTTTCCGTCACCTTCCTTCTTAAACAGGGAGGCCCCTGGACAAGGCATCTTCATGTGAACATAGGAACTTTCTGAAATACTGGGGTGGGAGGATCTGTCGAGGGGGCAAGAGTTTCCAACTTTCGCTCCTCATCACCCCCCTCTTGTCAATTGTCACCTCCCACCTGCCACTCCTGCTGAGGTGACACTGGGCTGCAGGGCAGCCTCTTGCAAGAAGCCCCTAGGACCATCAGATCTGTCTCCAGCTCATGAGCAACGAGTGGTCATGCTGTTACTTTCTCCTTTTCATCAAACCACAGATTCTGAGAGTTGAACGGAAGTATCTCATGCCTGTCCAAGACGCTTCTCTACAAAAGCCTAGGTGAGCCTTCAAGCAATGTTTAAGGGGGTTCATCAGCTTCGAGAAAGTGCTTCTCTTACCACCAAAAGTTTCTCTTTATACCACTAGAGAAGGCACTTTCCTGCAGTGTGCTCTCCCATGCCTCATCCCGGCATCTGATACTCAGGGGCGGTGGCTGCTTTCTTGTGCAGGTCAGACATTCAAATACTCAGGCTCGAGAGTCCAAGACAGAAACCCTGGCCTCCCTCAGTCACAGCTCATGTAACATGCACGAAAACCACTGCTCCTCAACACCTGTCCCCAAACCACAGTGGCATATGAGGGGACTAAGAGACCAGCGGTGGTCTTCCTTGACCAAGGCGGTATGCTTGGGGTCTCCCTGTATGATCTTCAAAATAACTACCATCATCACACTAAGCTAGCTCATTCTGAGCTTTTAATCTTAGCCTCAAAGTCTGGCCTTCTTTGTCACAATTACAGGTTGAATCCCTCCTGTATGAAGGCCATTTGAGTCTGAATACAGGACTTTTTATTAGCAAAGTTAAGATTCAATGAGCATTTTCCATGTGCCTGACGATACCTTCAGTATCTTCTACACATTATTTCACTTCCTAACGATGACATGGAGTCCGTGTCATTGTCCTCATTTGCAGATGACCAAATGGAGGCACAGAGATTTAATCATTGTCCAGGGCTACTAACTGTCTGATTAAATCATTGTTAAGCTGTGAACATGGGCTTCAAACTCAGGTCTAGCTGTTGGTCGCAGCCTCGTCACCCCTGTGTTCCGCGGAGGCATGATGGGTCAGCCAGTCTCTGCTGTCTACGAGGAGAGGATGAGAGAGTGCTTCTCGTGCTGCTTTTCTTTGTAAGCCTGCACCCATCAGGAAATAAATACATAAAAAATCTCAGCACCCCTTTCTCCTCCCTGAGGTGTACCACTTAAGACAAAACCCATGGAACATGACACTCTGGAAAAGGGTCTAGTGTCCAGGTGACATTAAAGAGATAACCTAGGCCCACGAAATCTTTATTTAGTGAGCTGCAGCAAACAGAACCCTCAAGGACATTTTCCAGCCCAAATTGCAAGGCTGAGACCTGTCAGGTTGATCAGTAAGGTCACTGCTAAGTTGAAGACAGAAGCAGCAGCTCAGGTCACGGAACTTAGGGCAAATTCTATGGGACCAATGCAATTAGATACAAATGGCTGAGCTATCAGGAAGCCAAACCAACGAGACCCGGGGAGACGCAATGACCCACAGAACCTGTCCCACCCAAACAAGGTTTACTCATGAGATTAGATAACCAGAGTTCACTGTCTTCACCAGCTCATGTATCTCAGCAAGACTGAAAACTTGGTCCTGAAAGAGAAGAAAAAACAGTCTGTGCCCTCCCCTTGGTCAGACACACAAACAAACGTAACCAAATCTCAGGGAAATAACCAGTTCCAAGGAAATCCTCACTGTCTAGTACACAAGGTAAGCAAAGGGATCTGGGGAAACATTTCATACTGGCTACTGAATGCATCTGTGAGCATTTCCTGAATGAGCAAACGAAAAATCATCAGCTATAGGCAATGCCCATTGGATCGCGCTCATCTCCAGAATCCAACAAGCAGGGGGGCTGGGCAGAGTAATTGAGAACACAGCAAAAGAAAACAGGCCACCCCGAAAAGCCAGAAGGAGGGGCTGTCACAGCACCATTATTAGATAAAAATGTCAAGAGCTAATCAGTGCGAGTCAAGAAAGAGCAGCATCCACGCAAAAATATGAAGCAGGATTTCGGCTGACACCAAAAGCTAAGTGAGGAACAGGAAGCAGTTCAGGGATCTTCCTCTGGCGGAGCGGCTGCTTCGGGGGACTGTGTGTGGACTTGTGATGTTTTTCCCTTTCATTCACACATTTTTAAAAACAGCTTTGTTGAGATCTGATTCACATACAATTCGCCCAATGGAAGTGTACAAATTGGTGGTTTTTATAGTGTACTCATTGCACATGTAATCACCCCAAAGAGAAGCCCACAAGCCACCTCCACCACCCCCCACACCCTCCCCAGTCCTAGGCACTTACTAAGCTACTTTCTGTCTCTACAGATTCGCCTATTCTGAGCATTTCATAAAAGGGGGATCATACGATACACGATCTTTTGTGCTTGGCTTCTTTCATTTAGCATTAACGCTTTCAAGGTCCATCTATGTTGTGGCATGTGTCCGGACTTTGCTCCCCTTGATTTTCTTTCTTAATTTTAGACTTTTGTGATCCACAGGTGGCAGAAATGGGCCTGTCAGCCTTTCTATTCGCACGCCATGATAAAGTCACAGGTCCATCAGTGGGAAGTTAGTGGAGAGGTCCATTTTGGACCCCAGAATCTATTCACAGCCTAGATTTATTTGAAAGGAAGAAAGACTCAATACCTGCCAGATTGTCATTCTCTAATATTAGAAAAAAAGAGGAATGGCCATCTAAGCTGTAGGGTAAAGGTCATCAGGTCTGTGACCCTCCTACCTGCTGGGAAGATAGAGGATGAAATATGCCAAGAGCTTAAACTCCACAGACATGCCTGGCAGAAGAAGTTGATGCCGCATCTCAGTAAAGTCTCCTTAGATGGTAGTCAGGGAAAAGGAAAGGAATCAAGTCAGATTTGACATCTCACTCCTTTTATTTTTATAAAACAGAATATTCTTTTAAAAAAATGTTTTAAGAAAACCTATCCTAATGTACTTAAAAACTGTCCCCAAATTCTTCCTTCTAAATTCATATTCAAAGCCTACATACAAATTTGGGAAAGGCGGACAAGTTAGTAAAAAGCCAGGAAAAAGGGGTGGAAGACTTCGGAAGTCCAGGCAGGACCTACGCTGCTTTGGGCAGCTGTGGCGAGGGCAGCCTGGGCTGGCTTATTCGCCGAGACACATAGAGCATCTCTCATACACAACTCACAGCCCTTTCTCTATCTTTTTTTTTTTTTAATGTTTCTCCAAAAAGCAGAGAGAAATCCCTGCAGAACAGGTGGCTATTCTCTGAAACTCTTCCCCAGTTTTGGGCCCTCCAGGCGTGGCACATGAAGACAGACACCAGTCACTTACTATTGCCTGTCACAGATGCACACATGGACAGGGTGGAAAAAAATACTGTTTTCACGCACTTAAAAATTACTCCCAGTTATTTTAAATTTGGAACTGTTTGTATATTCCTTATAAGTTTATAAAACTCACACTGTCCCTCCATGACTAACTAAAGTGGAATTGAGAGAGTATTCTATATTTATAACTTGTCTGGTGGTTCGTGCTTACAGCCCTATTTCCACTCTCTGTTACTGTATACAGAGTTATGTGAGGTATTGTGGGCTCCTAAACTTTGCTGATTTCCTAACAAGGCAGGCCTGTGTCCCATAGGGACAAATCGGGGGCTGTTTCGTCCCAGGGAAGGCCAAGCTCAGAGAGAGAGGCCTACTGGCTTTGTGGTTTTGGCTGCATCTCTTAAAACCGGTGTCCGGGCCCATTTCTGGGCACTTACATGCCTTACTGGTGTTGACCAAAGTATCGATGCCACCGATAGATTGCTTACTGCATGTCCGCATCAGGGGTGCCATGCTATCCAGCTGTGGCTGAACACGTCACTTCTTCCTATTTCTTTTGGTAGAAATTGTTAGTCCAAAAGGAGCAATGCTTCCACAACGCACACAAAAGCCCCTTTCCACATACATAAACACGTATGTCAACATAATTTAAATAAATTAACTGAACACAGACAATGTTTGGGATAAAACTTCAACAACAACAGAACCAGTAACCAGGAGATAGTGATCAATGGAGGTGGTGCCCACGGAGTAGATTGTCACAGGGGGTGTGGAAGTGAGATTTATACTTGTATACCTGCAGAAATGTCGTGCTGCAGCCCCTTTACAGCTGTGGATCCAACAATGAAGAACAGCTCTTGCAAAGCTGTCTCTTCGAGGATACACACTAGCCAATGACCTCACAACTTTGCCAATTCCTTCTGGAATCCGCTTCTGAAAAATGCACCTACAGACCAAGGTACGTTCTTTGCTACAGCCCCCAAGAGTGGCACATCTTTGTAAAATGAAGGGAAAAAATGGCCTGTAGTGCTATTTTTCTTTCTTTCCTAATGTCAGAAGGGGAGATAGATATTTCATCTCAAATTCTGTAGCTGATAGTGAGATCGCGGTTCCACCCTCCCCCAACCCCCAGCACCATTTCTTAGCATTTATCAGTACCTCTGAAGTGTTTCTTAATGTCTTTGGTCCATTTTCTTCTTGGGAGCTTACGTCTTTACCGTATATTTAAATTTGTGTGAGCCCTTGAAGATGGATTGTACCTTTAAACATAACACTGTGCCTTGGAAGTATTTGTTTTCCATGGCTTGAGAGAAAAATGCCTCCTTCCCACCCCCACCCCCCTTCCTTTGAGTAATTAAAGAGAAGCATGCATAGCAGACTACAGATCAGCCACATTTATGTCATTTGTTATCTCCCCAGCTTGCCTGGTCCTCTCACCTTTGATCTTGGTACTTCCTAAGGGCACACTTTTGGACTGGTAAACATCTGTTTCAGAGTCTATGTGATGCTGGAACCCACATTATTCTTTTCCATTAGCTAATCTGATTGCTGGCCCCATTTCCTGAAGTTAAAGTCTTTTTTACTACTGTGGAGAAACCACAAAAGATCCTCTAGTCTTTCAAAGTCCAGTAAATTCTGTTATCGGAAAAGAAGGAAGAAGGTATCCCAGATGGCCAGACACTCTGATGAAGAGAACTACCACACAAACCTTACGAGAAGCAGTTTGTGGAGCACTGGGCCGCGGAACACCTACTCGCACGAAAATTCAATATATTTAATCTGTTGGATGATTCAAAAGTGTCCCGGAAACACATACAAATGTAGAAGGTTAACTGTCCTTGCAAAAGTGACTACTAAGAAAAAACCCCAAAACACAACTGGCCTTTCTCATAGAATACTGTTGGTTCCTATTTTGTTAGTTTTATTTTGGAGGTTGAGGTGGGGCAGTGCATTTGATGCAAGTGTTATCAACCTTGCTAGAATGCATTCAAAGTGCTAAAATCCGATCTTAATACAAACCCAATCATATTGAAAACTATCATTTCCTTAATTTCAACTAGGAAAACCCCGACTCTATACTTTGGAAAGGTTGACAGAAAGATCCAAAGTTTAAGGCTCCCTCCCCCCTTTTTTTGTAACCTTAATCATTGAGGGGGTTTTGGTTATTATGTTTTAGTAAGTGACAGATAAAATTGGGTTCAAATGAAGTGCCAACCCAAGCATCTCAGGTGTAAAATGCTAGTTGAATGAATGTGTTTTAGTTGTAAATGTCAAATGGACATGGGCTCACAGGTGCCTTGTGCTTTCTCCAATCACTTAGGAAATGTCTGAGAGTAAACTTTTACTTAATCTCTGAACTATTAAATATCTAGTATCATTTCTGGTTTCAGGTATTCAGTTTTTACCCCAAGTACTATTCAAATTATGAAGGGGATTATATAGATGACGGCAGGCCCCAGCATCACTTGCGGGCTAAGAAAGCTGGATGGTAAAGCAAAATGTGACAAAGCCCATTGTTGGCTCTGAAAAGTAGGGTAGACAAATTCAAGGGCTTGTCCTTCAGACAATGCCACACTGAGCCCAATCTGTGCAGGGAAATACAGGTGGGTTTCTCTCCCCTTCCTGTTTGAGCAACCTTTCCCTCATCTTTTAATTGCCTCCCAAACATAATCTGTTAGATCCTACAGCCCGATTTTCAGGGCTCAAAGGAATCTGCCTTGAAAGATGGAAGAACTTAACACGTAGGGAAGAACTTTATTAAAAACAAAACAAAACGAAAAAAGCAAGCAGGCAGCTCTATCCTGCGAAACAAAAATGAGAACCCAAACTTGGAACGCACAGCTAAGGGTCACCCTTCAATTTCATCCTTGGTCTGAAGACGGAAGCAGTGCGCACAGAAAGTTTATAAACCCAAAGGGGTGTGATTGCACTCTAGGTCCAGCACATGTGCTCATGCGGCCAACGTGGACGGCATACCACGACAGTGTTTAAGGCTGACTTGCTAAATGAGGGGACAGCCACTTTTAGAACACATGGCTGAGCTTCCCAAGTCAACTTCTTAAACCCTTTCACCGGACAACCCCAAACTGGCCACGTCACATGAATGCATGAATGAATAAATAAATAAATATTTTAAAAGGAACGCTCTGCAGCATAAATGTCTTCTTCAAAAATCTTATCAAGGGCCGGCCGAGTGGCGCATTGGTTAAGAGCTGGCTTGGGANAGACAACACGATCGGCGATAAACGAGAAATCACTTATGCGTTTTCAACGGTCAGGATTAAAAACTTAGAAAACAAAATTTAAAAACTGGCGAGTTCATGTATTCCAAAACCCGAACGCCACGCCCGGCCGCTCCCTTTTCCGTCCAGTCCAAGCACGTGGTGTCCGGAGACCACGTCACGTGGCGGCGGGCGTGGCCAGGGCACAGTCACGTGGCCGGGGCCGCCCTCCGCGCGGGAGCGCGCACGCCCAGCCCCGCCCCGCCTCCGCTAGCCAAAGCCTGAGTTGGCGCTGCCAAGGTTGCGCGGCGGCGTGGCAGTCCCGAGTCTGCAGTCGCATATGGAATAATTTTAACGGATCCATCGGAACTTATTCCAACACGGGGATTGGGGTCTACAGAGTACACTCGAATAAATGTTAAACGTGTCTCGCTCTGCTTTGCCGCCAACTTTACAACATCCACCGAGAAATTGCAAACACAAAAGAACTTTAGTACGGGGTATCGTGAATTCTACACATTTAAAAGCCATATGTATTTAGCACCCACACTAATTCGGAGCCATCAATTCTACCATCAAATTTCCTACTTGATGTGGCAAATGTGAGTGGCCTGACAGCGTATCCTATTGAGTATCTACGGTTTGAAGTGCGTGGATTTTTTTTCTTTTCATTATATAACAGTTACATTTCAAACTCCTGAAATTTAGTCTGTGAGTTGTTTCAAGTCTGAGTGAGAGAAATAAGGGCCCCAGGAAGCTCAGTGTACCTACTGTGATCTTCTCTGAGAGTGATGATAAAATTACAAACTGGGATGGATTGCAGGATATTAAAAAATGTAGCCATTCACAGTTCTATCAAAAAGATACCAGGTCTTTGATAAAATATACTTGAGTATAAATACTTTTTCATTCTTTGAAGGTATAAGTAAAAAGGACATAAAAGATCACATAGGTAGGATTAAAATTAAAGAATAAAACAGCATAATTAAAAAAACAAAGAGTAATTTTAATCTTTTAGTGATAGAGAATTCAAAATAATGATTTCCTTACAGGAATTTGATTTGGGGCTGCTGAAGTTTAATTAAATGGAGAGGGGGGCTCTCCTCCAAATTGTTTGTGTTGTAATAGTGTATATTGAAAGAAGAAGGAAACTGTATCTTGATCACTCCTTTCAATTACAGCTTAAAAAGCTCAGAGATACAATTTCACACTGTTAATTAAATTTCTTACGGTGTCATAATCCTTCCTAACACATCCAAACATTCACAGCTCAGCTTCAGGGTCAGTCCTCCAAGCGGGTTCTCTCTTTGAGTCCTCAAAGGCAAGAGACACTTGCCACCAGGCCCAAAACTAATGGGACTTTTTAAATTTTTTGGCAGTTGAGATTTCCTCCTTTCTCCTTCACCTCCTCTGAAGGGAAGAATGGCCATGACATTTCAAATAACATTCATATTTGAGATTTCTTAGGCTTCTGCCTATTTTTCTGCTGCATGTCATTCATAACTGTCCTCCCTGAGAGAGTGGAGCTGGCATTACTATTGAAAAAGTCTTCTGTCTCTCATTTTAAAAATACATCAAGTCCTCCGAGTAGAATGCCAGTTACTAAGTGTAGAAAACAGAAGTAGAAAAATTACCATTTGGCAAACACCACAGTAGTGGAGGTTAAAATTAGTAGGGGGGAAGACTAACCAGGCGCAATGTGAAGGAGATAGTTCATGGTCAAGATGTTTCCGAATTACAAACGGAAGAACAGTCACGATGAAAGAACAAGCAGAGGCCACCTTATCTAAGCAGTCAAAGTTCACGTCATCAGAAATAAACACGTGGGCATCGTGTGTCCCCTGATAGGATGCCCTGAGAAGGGTGCAGTGGCACTTCTGCGATTTTCCCGCTAAAAGAATATAACCTGAACTTAGTCATGAGGGAGCACAAACTTAATTTCAAGAACATTCTACAAAATAACTGACCTGGGCTCTTAAAAAGTGGGAAGGTCGTCAGTGATTAAGGAAGACAGAAGAAAAAATTTCCAGATGCAAGGAAACTGAAGAGATACTGACAAATGCTGAGTACTGACTTGGCATTAACATTTCCGTTTTGATAACTCTATTATGGTTATGAAGGATGTTAAGCTTTGGGGAAGTCGGGTAAAGGGTGTTCAGGAGCTCTTGGTACGTTCTGTAACTTTCTTTGCGGGTCAAAAATTATTTCAAATTTAAAAGTTAAAAAATAAAAGTTATTTAAAAGTTCCTAAAGGCGGGGGGTGGGGGACAACTTACAGCATGCTCATCGACTACATTGAAAGAGAGACTCTTGAGCTATCAGGGTCCATGCCAATACATCATTGGTAAACTCCAAAACCTCACTGTGAATGATAGGTTTAACTGTGCGCCTGCCACTTGAGCCAGAGTTACTAACAGCCCCAACCCCCAAGACAAAGTCACCAACAGTTTCATAATGTTTCATAACGTGTCTCATAAATAATCTGGAGATAAAGCAAATCTGTACTTCTGAACAGATGATTTCCAGAGAAATACTGTTGCTGGAGGCTAATGAGGCTGGTAGAGAACCCAGCATGCCTGTCGAGGGCCCTTTCCATTCTGACATATTGCCTAACAATTAATTCATCGTCAGTTTATCCTACAGTGGGGTGGAAGTGGGAAGTAAGATGGTTGAGGGATGCCAAGCAAAGAGTCAACAAAATGGACAACAGGAAACTGCAGGTAGCTCTCCTGGATCTTTATAACAACTCTGTCTTTAAAGCTTTTAAATGTAGTGAGAACTGTAGTTTTCTGATTTGGCCATATCCTCTGTTCTGTCATCTGCTACAGACCATATAGACTTCTGCACTTCTGCACTCTTGCTGTTATGCGTAAAAGAGACTAAATTCTCTCAACAGCAAATACCTCCACTGCAGTAGCAGCAATTCCCCAGCGTTGCCAGCCTACAGTTTCCTGATTCACCACTGTGTGGTAGCGAAGGCAATCAAAAGAGTTTGCCAGGGCTGCACTAAAATCTCACCTGAAAAGCCTGATCTACTTTTTTTTGCAGCTATGGGCCTCAAATGAATTGATCCTCATTGGGGAATAATGGAAAATTGAGGCCAAAAATGAGGGTGAAAAGCCAGCCATTTTACTTTGGTGTTCCCAGCATGGTGGGGTGTGCAATGGAAGATGAGGATTCTGGAGTCTGGGAGGCACAGCTGCCTTAGGCACAGGTTCCACATGGCATGCAGCATGACCCAAAGGCAAGGAGCGAGGTCCCACTGAGCAAGCCCCTGCCTTGCCCAGGGAGCCTGGAACCTTGCTGATGAAATCTGACCAAGCTCCTTCCTTATGGACAGGAGACTCAGGCTCGAAGATCCCTCTGGCTTGTCCAGGGTCAGCCTGCCAGGTGGGGAAGCACGGACTCTGATTGGCCTCCCTCCACGATCTGGACTCTATTATAACTATGTTGCCCCCCAAATTACAATAAAGTTCCCTTGTAAGGGCTACAACAACTGACAAGTGTGTTTGTTCACTGGAGTGGCTAGTGGAAGGCTGGTGTCTCCCAGAGGGAGGAACATCCGGGAGGGTGGGGCTAACAGCAGGGGAGGGGAGAAGGACCCCTACCAGGCTAATCAGGAAAGTCCCTTCAGGTATATTTATCTGAAAAGTGAGGCACAAGGGGACCCTTGTAGAACACAATGTCATGAAACTAGGTGATGAGGGCTGGCCTAGGATAAGCCATTGGGACTCCATGCATTCCGAAAATGATTTGACCACTGGGTTAGGCCTCAATGTGGATACTGTGTTCCATCCATTTGAATGAGTCCAGCAACAGTCATATTGTGTGTTTGTGTGTGTGTGTGTGTGTGTGTGTGTGTGTGTGTGTGTNAGCGACTGATCTGCCTCGCCCGGGAAGAGCACAACGATGGTGCCAACTTGGGCCAGTGAAGCAATGTCCTCCACAACTAGACTGAAGAACAAAAAAAGGACAGCAACTTGTCTGTTCCCCTTCCCCCAATTCCTCAGCACTGTTCCCATCCCCCAATTCCCCCAATTTCCCCAATAAAAATCTTAAAAAAAAAAAACTTATCAAAAATCCTAGACTTGAATAAACTGAAAACAAGAATCTGAAAAATGTTAAAAGGTTATCTTTTTTTTTTTTTCCTTCAAAGGAATAAGCTGCGTAGCAGCTCCCTTGAACTTCATGTCAAAACAACTGTTGTCTCCGGGCATCCTCACCAACCCCCAGCAGAGGGCCTGGAAGGCCCAGCACAACATCCCTTAGGAGGTGTTTGTGTTTGACTCCCAGAGAGAACAAGTACTGGCAAGTGACAAAAAAAAAAACCCATGTTTTGCAAACAATCAGAGTGACCTGAAAGCCAGGGTAAAGGCTGAAGTCAGCCTTGTTTGTTCAGAGGTGCGGCTGTTCCAGGCAGGCTCTGCACAATGCTTGTTAAGTGCAGTGCTGGAGAGGGGGAAGCAGGCAGGTTCTGGGGTTCCCATTCCCCCAGGAGGGCCTCTCCCCGAAGGTCCACTCCCCACCCCGTCTGGGCTCAGTGCTTTGTGGGGCTCCACTGCTGAGACAGGAGCATCTTTTGAAATGAGGCCAATTGCCCAAAGCAAGGTGTCATCCTTTTCCGGAGCTCCAAACGACCCAAGAAGCTGGCATCCACTTGAATGTCTTGTCTTAATTTGGCAGGTGAAGAAAGTGATGCTCGGAGGGCTGAAGTTATGAAAGACACCACGCACAGGGAGCTGGGCCCAGCACCCAGGTCACCTGACCTCGGGCCCCGGGCTCCTGTCACACCGGCATGTGATGTTCCCACTGCCCCACTAAGAGAAATGTATCTGCACCTTTAAAGTGCATGATCCTTTCGATAACCCACACATCCCCCTGATACTGCTGGAAATTTCAAAAAATGATTTTCCCCTTATTTTCCAATTCCAAAACTGCCTATTGAAGGGCATTTCTTCCCAGCTACTCTTGTCCCCCAGGCTATAGACATATTTCTCCCAGTCTAAGTAAAGCCTTTTAAATGCATGTGCACCCCAAATGCACTCTCCTACACCCATCTAAAGGACAGCACCTAAACTTCCCCCCAAGTCCACTTTCTCCTGCCCCACAGACCGTGTCTTCCTAAATGGCACATTCTCAGCCCACACCAGAAATCTGCGGGAGCAATGATACATCGTGAACCTGTGGCTCCATCCTCCTGCCCTCAGCACTGCCTGCCCACAATTCCTCTGGCCCAGGCCCCTGTGCTTTGAAATTTCTAAACTACAGGAAGTGCCTCAGGGCTCTTAATAAGCTCAGTCATGCTCCAAATACCCGTTTCACCCACGAGGTACCATAGACAGCGATTCCGACTGGAGCACACACTTTGGGAAAAGGTGACCTTTCTTCAAGACTCCAAATTTGGAATTCCTAAAAAGGCCATTTTTATTCATTTTCATTAACACACCTGTGCATCTCCAAGAGTCCGGGGTTGAAGGGACAGACACCCTCTGTCAGATCTAGCATCCGCTTACACATGTGGGAACAACAGGGGATTAAGAAATCGCCCTGCATGTCGCTGTGACCACAGAGGGTACATATTGCAACGCTCCTTCCCTGGCACTTGCAAAACTTACAGGAAATCCTCCACCACCTACATAGAAAACCCACAGCCAGAAAAATGAAGTGTAAACACTTTATATTAAATTAGCCAGGTGTTTAAAAAAAACAACATTACCCCAATCCAATATTTTCACATCCTGGCTCACTTTCAAGTCTCCTGGTGCCTATGCAAGCAGACATGCAGCCGACACGTGTCTTTACCTCTTTGTAAGGGGGCATGTTTTGCTTTTTTTAATGAACACAAACAGTCTACAAATGAGTACACATCTAAAGCAGGCAGAAGAAAGCAGCCGGTGATCCCACTTCTTTTATCTGGGGTTCCCCTCCTCTGTCTTTACCCTGGACGCCGATGGTCATCAAGACGATAAATCTGTTTATCTAAAGATAAATTGTTAACTTGGTGCAAAACTTATTGGAGATATCTTTAAAAGAAGGATCAATGCAAATGAAGAAAGGAAAAGAACGAGAAACAATGCTGACGTGTCTCAGCGTACAGGTTCCCACGTCAGTACATGACTGTGAGATATTCTACATAAAAAATCTATTCGCCCTTGAATATTGCTATTTACCCCAATCCCACTCACTGGGCAGTTCTGCTTCTGGACACACATCCCCTGATGTGGCCCCTGGACACACTGGGCTTGCCCTCGGAGGAGGGACACAAGGACAAGCTGTAGCATTCCTCTGCACACACACAGTGTCAAAAATATATTAAAAAGCAAACAAAGCTACTAGCCCAGAAGTCATGCTGGCAAAATTGAAAGCAACAATTTAGGAACAGCCTACACCCATTCAAGTGCCAAAGTGGCCACATTTTTAAGGGCCCAAGTCATTTCTGTCTATCTGTCTACTTTAAAAAAAAATTAGTTTTCGGCAGAGTCAGTGTTTAAAATTTTGAGATGCTTAAATTCCTCCTCTTTTTTGCAGACGCAGCAGAAGAGAACAGGCAGTGTTCGGATTAGAGAAGAACGTGGACTCTGGGTTAGACGCAAGTGAGTTTATATCCCAGGTTTGTCATTTATTGGTGGTTGTGTGACAAAGGGACACAGTGTCTTCAGTAATACATATAAGAGAATACCACCTGGTGCTCCTGGTACAAGACCAATGTGGTAAACCATGTTAAGCGGATGGAGCAGTCTTCCTGGCATGCTGGCGCTCCGTTGTAAATATCACCTATTATTATTTTTGATCCCTAGACTGGATTTTGAAGGTCCCAGTGTTCTAGTCCTGGTTCTGCCTACCATCTTCCTGCTAAGCTGATGTGTACACGGGGTAGAAGAGGTAACTTGTCTCACACTGTGACCCCCTGGTCTCCATCAAATCCCCTGGAGACGCTTAATGGGCCACGATGTGCTAGGAAGGGTGGAGGGAGAAGCCAAGAGCTGCGTCTCTGATAAGTTTCATATATTGGGGATCCACTAGAGACTTCATTTCGGGGGGCGAGCTATGTGACTAAGAAAGAAAAAGAAAAGAAAATCAGGAAACAGGATTCTAAAATATTTCAAATTTCATCTCTGCTCAAACAAACAGAAATACAGTAATACCTTGGTTTGCGAGCATAATTCGTTCCAGAAACAAACTGCTCATACTGCAAGACATCACTCATTTATCACATTAAAATGTAGTATTAGAAATGCTTGCTCGTCTTGTGGAACACTTGCAAACCACATTACTCGCAATCCAAGGTTTTACTGAAGTATAAATTTCAGATGAGCTTGACATTCTAACTGCAGCTTTTTAGTGCTCCTCTTAAACCCATTTGTTCTGAAATAATCTTCATTTCATGCAACGATGTACCCGAGACAACCTCAGTGGAAGGTTCACTGTGGTTTCAGTTACTATTCTGAAGGGTCCTCGAGATGAGGATAAACTGGGAGGTGGGGCGTTTGTTGAGAGCTGCAGGCTCATTAAACTTTCTAAAGCCTACCAAGAAAGCTTTCACAAGCATGGAAGTTAAACCGTCCACTTCTATCAGGCAGTAAGCTCTTTTTAGACAAGAAAAAGAATTTTCTGTTTCAAAGGACTTCACTTGGCTCTTCAAAAAAAACAAAAAACAAAACAAAAAAAAACCCAACACAATTTGCTCCTAAATACTTTATCCAGCATTGACGTGGGTTAGATGCAAGCCCCTTTCTCTATGGAAATGAACAAATTCCCTACAAGCAATAAAGAGATGAAGCAGCAGCTCTCTTGGAGTTCATTATCGGGCTGAAATGGAGGCAGGTGGAGGGAAAGGATGACGTTATAATGCCAGAATTTGGGACAGGCATCACCAATCATCATCAATGTTCAAATAAGTAGGCAGTGCTAAGTAATACCAATTTCCACTGTCAAGTTCAGAAGCTACTCCGATTTAGGGGTTCTACAGGAACCCCTCGGAGGCTGGCTTAGGAGCTGAGTAAAAATACCTGCCATTATGAGTTTCCAGGTCCTAGCAATCTCTTCCCAGATCTATCTACAGACTAGACCAAGAACATGTGCAGGTTCTTTTAAAACACACCTCGGCCTTGTGTGTATGCACCCCAGGCTGTTCCTCTGTGTGGAGATGGGAAGGATAGCCAGCTGGCCGGAGCACCCGTCAGACTGCCCCGTTCTCACACCATCTTCACCGCTGTATCTAGAACCAACTGCTCTTGCTTCATATAAATCGCCCTGGGTGCCAGTGCCACAGGGACATTCCTTCATCGTGACCCCATCACTCTAGGTCACTGCGATGGGAAGGGGGATGCCAGGGGCAAGCGGACCACCTGCTTCTCGCAGACCATCCTCTCTGGGCCTGTCACAAGGAAGATGTACTCGCTCAGCCACGTAGTGAGGATTTTGTGATTTCTTGGGATGCAGCTATGAGTCTGTACTCCAGGTTACTGAAAAGCTGCAGAGGGTGGATGATGATTTTACTGAATCACGAAGGTAATACACGAACACACACACAAATAACCAAATGACCACCTTTTGCCCTCCTGGCCCCTACTCCAAGCACATGAGCTTTCTTCTCTTTCCTGAAGGAGGCAGAGCGTTTCGTGACTCAGGCACCTTCACACATACTGGTCCCTCGCCCTGGTCTGTCTTCCCACGCTGGACCTGCCTCCCCAGCCTGCAGTGCTGGGTCTGGCTGTCTTCACCTCCCAAAAGGCCACTCCTGACCATCATCTCTGGGTTGGGGCCATTCCCGCTGCTTCATGATTTTATGTCACATCATCCTCTTCATCTCCTTCAAAGCACTGACCACATTTACAATCAAAGACATTAATTATTATTATTATATTATTATTATTTTGCCAGGGACTGGAGGGAAGGGGGAACATGGAGTTCATGTTTAATGGGTGCAGAGTTTCAGGTTGACAAGAAGGAAAGAGTTCTGGAGATGGATGGTGGTGATGGCTGCACAAAAATGTGAATGTGCTTATTCATGCCACTGACCTGTACACTTCAACATAGTTAAGATACTAAATTTTATGTTATATGTATTTTACCACAATTAAAAAAAAACAACAAAAAACCAAAGACGATTTTATGTTTCATGCCTCTTTCTGTTTCTTCCACTAGTGGATGCTGCCCTGGGGCAGGAATCCATGTTTTTTCATCCCCGAGTTCCCAGGGCCATGTGCAGAACCTGGTCCTTCGCAGGCACTCAGTGAATACGAGCTCAGTGACTCGTGACATATTCCCGTTTCCTACTTATCTGTAAGCCCCTCAAGGGCAGGGACACCATTTCTTATTTTTATTTATGAGAACTTTCCAAAACCAAAGCCCTTGAATTTGATATAAAATGTATGTGCAGGGGTGTGCGTGTGTACATACGCACTTTTTACTATCTTTTAGCTTTCGCCCTTCTGCCAGGAATCCAGGGGAACCAGATTCCAGGAAGCCTGACCATCCTCTATTGCGGTATGGTTCTCCTGTTCACTCGGCCAGTCAGGTCCTGGGGGTCAGCCAGGCTTTTTTTTTTTTTTTTAAATTGAAATCTGCCTCAAATTCTCTTTGGCACTAGACAAAGTACAAATTGAAAGCAAACAATTAAGTAACAGAAGGCAGTTTCCTTCAGGATAAGTACTTTTCTAGGTTGTGATAGCAAATTATTAAATACAAAACAATGACAATATTTGTCATTGAGTAATACGAAAAAAAAAAAAACCTACTCTCCTTGCCCCCTCCTTAAAGAGGGAAAAATGACAGAAATCAGAGAAGCCACTCTGAGGTGATGAGGACTAAAATGAATATAGGCGCCTGGCTTCATTTCTGGGCTGGTTTTCCTCAAGAATAACCACAAAAACCACGTGACCTAACACCAAGCCCATTTTCTTTCAGGTTAAACTTGCTTTGGGGCAAATTAAAAGTTTTTAATGAAAAACAACTCTCTCTCTTTCAAGGGCTTGATATAAGTTGTAGGTACTAGATGGGAAGGGGGAGAAAAGAATGTTTGCTCTCATTAGTACTAAGGCACCTATCAGTTTGGGCACTCGTTCTTACATGTGCTAAGAGCGTGGCCTATGTGGCCTGACTTACTCTCCACAGCGCGGACAGGGGGAGCCTACTCTTTTCCCGTCTTTGGAACTGAAGCCTGAGACACAGAAGTGGCTTGCCCACAGTCACACAGCTTGAAGGAGGCAACCAAAGGGACCTTTGGACCAGTATGCTACAGTGTACCTATACCTGCCACAGAATTTTCTAGTGTTTAATTCTCAGAACCCACTCTCATAGAAACGAACCAGCATTCTTTCACTGTGAGTAGACTGAGGGCGCAACAGGCTGTGACGTAGCAGGAAGACAAGAACTGATAAGCAGAAGACAAATACTCAACATGGGCAGCTCACTTCTGTGCCTTAAAGGTCTGTCAGGGCCATTTGAGGCCATTCCAAAGGACCAAACAGGGATGAATTTGGCTATATAAAAAAATGGGAACTTGACCACTGTGCTTAACCTCACTGCAAAATATTTCTCTATTATTTCTACTTTAAATGTCATAATTCACACAAATAAAGAGAGCACAGAATTAGCTCCACCCCAACACAGTGTTTATAATAACGGCTTAAAAAAATACAAACAGCTATTCTTTTAGTAAGTTGTTATGGACTTAATGTTTGTTCATTTTACACCTAAGTACACCTGTTGGGGAGACACACTAGGCAGCAGTTCTCAACCTTTCACAGGGGTCGCCTAAGACCATCGGAAAACACATATTTTCGATGGTCTTAGGAACCGAGACACCGCTCCTCTATCCG
>NW_017731385.1:3838204-3845947 GCF_001890085.2 Hipposideros armiger
GACCCGCAGGTTGAGAACAGCTGGTCTAGATGAAAGAACAGAGCTGTGAACTTTGGGCATGTACATTTATTTTCAAAGACGTACACAAAATCGTCTACCTAAATTTGGGGGTCACTTTGGGGTAGTTTTCTACTTGCACACAACTGCTTTCCCTAAGCAACTTCAATGCACAAGCCAAGAAAAACCCAATATATACTCTCTCCTCTTCATCATCTCTAGTTTACTTTCCATTGTAAAACCCCTCTCTTCCCCACCAACAGAACCTCTCACCCGGAACTTGAATAAGGATTCCAGCTGCCTACAGAGAATGGAGTTAGCTGCAGGCATAAGGGCAAATCATTGTTCCCGGATAGACAGACTTTCCCAAGATACAATACACTGAAATATTAAAACCCACAGCAGGTGTTAAATATTAAAACCCACAGCAAGCTTCCCCCTCTAAGGCCATCATCACAATTCTATTTATTTAACGTCTACATTCCCTGCCCAACTGTCAGCTCTGTGTGAGCAGGAAGCGAGGTTCTGTTTGCTGTTGTACACTCATTACAAGTACAGCGTTTGGGACAAAACAGATGCTCAGATTTTTGTGGAGTGATTGAATGAAACTTAAGAAGAATGGTATTTTGCTAAAGAACAGCAAACATCCTTTTAGAGCCTGGATCCAATTCTTTTATATTTGGATAGCAAGCCACCCTTTATTTTCAGATGCAAACTTAAAATAACTCCGTGGACTGATTCATGCAACAATGCCCCATTCAATGTCGTCTTCTACGGTCAGCGATGGCTCCTTCCAAAAGGGCTACCTCACCTGCCTCTCACTCTGATAGCTTCTCTGCTACGAGGAGGAGGAAATCAAGGTTCAGGGAAATTAAGTGACCTGCCCAAGGTCACAAAGCTGTAGATATAGAGTTAGAAAAGCTCCCCCGGTAACAAATATGGACCCTGCCCGTCATAATGCGTGGTTATACAAGTCCTACTAAGTCAGGAAAGCTCCATGGTCCTGGGCACACCTTCCAGGAAGGGCAGGCTCTGCATCTCTGTACTCCCAGAGTTTAGCACAGCACCTTCTCAACAGGCATCCCACAAGTGTTCTAATAGCTTCTCTGTTCAACAGTTCTCATGGCCCAGGGCTACCGAGTATTGAGTTAGGTGCCTACTAGGGTCGCAGAGGTGGGCAGAGCTCAGCAAACATCAGCTCTCTTCAACAGTGACAGTGAGACTCCCAGTGACCTTGGCCCCTGCCCACGATACAGCAGCTTCGTGCTCTGGCCTCCATGGCCACGCCATGTCAGGGGCCGGCTTGCGTCCGTAAACTGACCACTGCGGAGGAGCTGGCAGCACTTCAAGTGTTGAACCATTTCTCTTTCTGCTTTGAACTTCGACCCAACAACCCCNAGAGAGGGAGGGAGGGAGGGAGGGAGGGAGGGACAAAGAGAAGAGAAAAAAAATTATGTGAAGGGAAAAAAACTCAGATTGACACCTCACCTTTCCAGAGTTCAACTCCCTAGCAAATGCACATTTCTGGGGTAGACAGCCAAGGGCCAGAAGGAAGCTAGATTCTACTTACACACAGTTAGAACAAGCTTGGAAATCTGTTTTCAAAGAACTTGGAGCAAAGAGGAAGCAGCCACTAATCACCTACAGAGGAGCTGATAGACATGGCTTTCTGTCTTACTGCAATAAGTCTATTAACCAGAAATAGAGACATAAAAATGATAAAACCAGACCATCAGAGCACAATAAGCCCTCGAAATCTTCAGTCTGGGGCAAACTGCTTCCCACAAGGCCTTGAGGCTACCACTGTATTATGCATAATACAACAATTTATGCTCACTGGTGTCCCTGAGTTGGCCAGAAATGATTAAATTATACTCACTAGAGTAAGAAGCAAAGAAGTACATAATCTATGTTGAAAAGATTTCCGGTATGATAGGGTCCAAAAACGGGTGCGGGTGTCTCAGCCATTCCGAAGGCTTCCCTGTATTCTGTTTGCTCATTCTTGCATTTGACTCTCCAGCACCTTTGAGATTGCTCTGAGAAGGTAGGCTCCTGCACCCACAGAGTTTACAATTCACAATTGTATCAAAGATACTCAGGGCCCAGGTTTCTACCAGGATAGTGTGCACAAGTGTTTGGGCTTTTGTACCCAGCACTATGTACTGACTCTGAAAGGGGTTTGGACTTATTTTTGGATATGAGCAACTGAACTTGGCATCTTCGATCGTACAGTTAGCAATCAAGGAGTCAATACTCTTAAGAACCGGTACCCACGAGCAAGGCATGCGGTTTTGCCCGCACAGAAATATAACAACAGGCAAGACCAACAGAGCTAGGGGCCCTGAATTTGTCAGCTTATTTTCCTTGTTGAGGAAATTCATTCTGACACACACACGCTTAGATTTAGGCTCTAACATCTTATAACTGAATCACTCTATCTTTAATCGATGCATTGTAGAATGTGACATGTTTTAAGTGACTCATTTTTTTGCGAGGAAAAATCCTAGACATCTTGATACTGTTTGAAGAATTTACAAGATGACAAAAAAATCACAACTTAATCAGAAAACCCAGATACAATTAAAAAATTACTTTTCATTTTCTTATTGTTTTAGGAACCCAAGTCTTTCTTTCCCCTCTTGAGGGCAAGGCTCAAATACTGAATTTTTTCATTTGAATGGGCTCTTCCTTGGGCTGCACACAGGCAACAGAAGATTTTTCTCTACTGTCTGAATGCAAAAGCTGTAGTACAAGTAAAAGCATCCATCTTGAACTTGGGTTTCTCTTGGTTCAAATCCTGTCTCTCTGACCTACCAGGTATGTGACCATAGACACCTCATTTTTTCCAGGTCTCCATTTGCTCATCAGAAAAACAACGTTGGTGGAACCTATCCCGCTGGCTGTTGCAAAATCTAAATGAAATGTGCCCAGCCAGTATATAGCGAGCTCTCAATACACTGCACATTATTATGCAGGTGAATGGACACTTGTACACAGATCCCGACATTCATGGGCTTTGTAAACGATAGCACCGTGGAACTCAAATCGGATGTGTTTCTGTGTTGAACAATTCTTTCCTTTATGAGTTTGTACTTTTTCTTGGAAGAGTGGCTCACTTTACCCTGAGCCGGGGCTTCCTGGTAAGCTGAATGAAGTTACCAAGGAACAATGACAATAAAATAAAAGGATGGCGTGAAGGCAGAAGACTGCTCTTGGGAGGCCCTTGCTTGCCTCCCATTCCTTAAGGGAGAGTGAGCCACTTCAGAGTATGTGCTAACACTACCCAGCATAGCTGGTCCCAGATGTCAGGTGGGGTTTGCAAAGAGGCAGTTTCATCATCTAGCCCTGGAAGACACAAATTGTTCAAACTAAAACTCCACGATGATGATGGCAGAAGATGGAGTAAGATCTCTCCATGGTAAGCTCAGGGCGAAAGGCTGCACTGGTTTGTGGTGCTGCTGGGTAGAGAGCCAACCGACGGCCTCGCCCACGTTTATTACTATCCTGAAAGGCAGTCTGTGCCTCTGAACCCCACCATTCTCTGAGCCTTTATCTCTCCATTAAATGGCTGAGATTGTCCTTGTATACTTGGGTGGATTGATGTTATTTCTAAAGCATGCAATTCATTTAAAGAGGGGAGAGGGAGGATTAAGTTGGAAATATTTTTCTATTGAGGAGAAAAATTAAATATAAGTGGAAATGTTTTCATGAAAATGTTTTCATATTTCAATGTTGCCCGGGAGCACTCTGATCTCAATACATCACAGGACTCTGCTAGATTAGAAGGAATGAAGACAAAATGAATTTAAATAAAATTGAAACTGACCAGCCAGGCTTTATTCTCCCAAACCCGAGGAAACAACAAAATGGGGGAAACCACAGATGAATCAAATGAAGAAAGAAAAATCAACTCCACAAAAATGTTAAGCTCAAATGAGAGTTTCAGTTTTGTTTGAAAAATTCTAAATTCCAGTTTATTTTCACAGCCACAAAAGCTTTTGAAGGTCCACGCATCAATGGCCACTTGATAAACTCATGAAGTCCTTCTTGGCTGTTTTCTCTCAAGCAAGAAACCCACGGGCATTCAGTGATACAAGGTGACTTCCTTGTTTTATAGTCCTTGGGTCATTAGGAGTATTTCATATTTGCCAATAATCAACATTAACAGTTCCAGAAAAAGTGAGCAATTAACAGCTGGTCTAATTGATTATGTTGCTTTTTTGTTGTTGTTGTAATTTTCACACCCCCTTGCTGAGCCCTAAACATGACAGGAAAAATTAAATGCACAGGTGTCAGTTACCCTCATCTAAATAAACACAGGATTTTAGAGGAAAGAATTTTGTCAGCTGATCTTGTGTCTAGATCTGTACTGTCCAGTAGCCACAAGCCACATGTGGCTATTCCAATTTAAATTAATCTGAAATTCACCTCTCAGTCCCACTATCCACATCTCTGGTCCTTCAATGCCACGTGTGACTAGTGGTTACCTTGTTAGACAGGGCAGATCAGACATAAAACATTTCCATCATCGCAGAAAGTTTTATAGGACAGCTATGGTCTAGATCAGCAGCTCTCAACCTTCCTAATGCCGTAATACAGTTCCTCATGTTGTGGTGACCCCCAACCATAAAATTATTTTCGTTGCTACTCTATAACTGTAATTTTGCTACTGTTATGAATCGTAATGTNCCCACATACGAGTACCCGGGGACCCCTGTGAAAGGGTCATTCGACCTCCAAAGGGGTTGCAACCCACAGGTTGAGAACCGCTGCTCTAGAGGCTGTGAGGGCGAAAAGAAATAAACAAGGCTTCAGTAGCCAGGTCAGGAGATGAGATGTACATACAGGTAATGATGATTCAAGGGAAAGATTCATATCATAAAAGATACACAGCAGGACAAAGATATTTCCAGCTGAGAGTACCACTGAAAGGAAAGGCATGAGCAAGTCAGGAGTACCTGAGTAGGGACACTCAGGGACTGGGGGGGTAGGGGTTGGGTGCCTCAAATTTTTCAACAGAAAATTATAATAACTTGCCAACTTTATTAATCTGTAACTTAAAATTCTTTAAACAAGAATCTCCGTGCGTATTTACCCTAAGATTTTAATTAAACAAATCAAATGTGCTTAAAATCACAGATGAGGTCCAGAAAGAGGCTTCTGTTGGGGTCCCAAGTTAATGTCTATGGATCATCTATTGCCAAAGTTGTTTAGAATGGGCTAATTATTCTGCGCCCCCCCCCCAGGAAATTTAAAACCAGCTTACAATCCCTCCATTAAATTAAAAAATAAACAAACAAACCTCTATTGTGAGAGGCGCCATTTGTGTCCGCCTCCCTGTCTTCAGTCACAAAAGGAGAGGAGTGGTAAAGAACAATAACTGGTCAGTATTTCATGCATTTAAAAAAAAAAAGTGCAGCAATGCTGCTTGGCCAGACAGAGCAAAAAACAAAAACCTCAGCCATTTGTTTAAACAAACTCACAAAAACAAAACCACTTCCGCAACATACCCAGTGAATTCTAAAAAGGATCCCATGTGTAATGTGACTTTACAAACTTTTTTCACAAATTAAAAGCAGGATGATAGGACCAAATGGACATAACCCTTCTCTCCTGCTTATCTATGTCTGGTTTCGTTCAGCTGCCCAAATCACTGCCTCTCAACCCAACAGGAAAATTTCATGGCTCCCGAAGGTCTGAGTCAGACCAGAAAGCTCATGAATATTCTGATTTTCTGGAGCTGATGCAAGGAAATCACTGTTAATTGATGACCAGACACTGTCACCTACCAAATGTTTGGTCCCCAGAACTACTCCAGCGAAATGATGTATCAAAAGTTAAAAGCTGCATTTTCAAAGTTATAAATAAGAGTCTGTTTCGGATTTTTAAGATGAGGTTTAATCTTTCGAGCCTTTCTTCTTCCCAGTAAATCGTCTTTGTGCACTGCGATCTCCCTTAAACTCCTTCCTTTGCTTTTATTAAAAGTTGCGTTAATGAAAGTAAATAAAAAGTAAGCTGAAGAGAACCACGCGAAACGGAAAGAAATGACTGCGCTGAAGATTTAAATTAGGGTCTGCATTGACGGGGTGCCAGGAAATTAAGAGGGTACGTGTGTCTACGTGGCGGCCGCAGGGATCGCGACACGGGCGTCTCCCCGTGGACGGCACGAGCATCCACGGCTGCTCTGACGTGGTTCGGGGTCTAACGCGGACCACGTGAGTAACTGGGCGTTAGCTCCGAACAATAGACCGAGTCCGATTTGAGAATGCACGCCCTTCTTCCATATTAATTTTTCCGTCTTGCAAACACATTTACATCTTTTACTTTCATTTTAAATCGTGCACCACTCGTAAGTACATTAGCAGCGGACGTGAGTTTAGGCAAGTTATTGATCCTGCGAGCCACCACCTCCAGGAACGTGGCAACAATGCCGCCAGTCTCCGAGGTTGTTGGAGAACCCTCTTACAACTTTAGGACAGCTGTGGGTTGTGTTTTTTTTTCTTTTTTTTGGTGGGTTTTTTTTTGTGTGTGTGTTTTTTTTTTTTTTTTTTTTGCGGAACTCGAGTTCCGTTAAGCGGAAACTAGTTTGTAGGGAAATAGTTTAGAAGGACTTCCTTTCCCAGTAAAATGGATCATGGACACTCAGGAAATACAAGCCCTCCACGTCCAGTCCCAAGGGAGGCAGCGTGGCTTCTGGCACGGGGAGCTTGAGGCCCCCCCGCCTCCCAAATACCGAAACCATGTTTCCGTGGAGAAACTTTAACCGCCAAGAAGTTCAGACAACACGATCGGCGATAAACGAGAAATCACTTATGCGTTTTCAACGGTCGGGATTAAAAACTTAGAAAACAAAATTTAAAAACTGGCGAGTTCATGTATTCCAAAACCCGAACGCCACGCCCGGCCGCTCCCTTTTCCGTCCAGTCCAAGCACGTGGTGTCCGGAGACCACGTCACGTGGCGGCGGGCGTGGCCAGGGCACAGTCACGTGGCCGGGGCCGCCCTCCGCGCGGGAGCGCGCACGCCCAGCCCCGCCCCGCCTCCGCCAGCCAAAGCCTGAGTTGGCGCTGCCAAGGTTGCGCGGCGGCGTGGCAGTCCCGAGTCTGCAGTCGCATATGGAATAATTTTAACGGATCCATCGGAACTTATTCCAACACGGGGATTGGGGTCTACAGAGTACACTCGAATAAATGTTAAACGTGTCTCGCTCTGCTTTGCCGCCAACTTTACAACATCCACCGAGAAATTGCAAACACAAAAGAACTTTAGTACGGGGTATCGTGAATTCTACACATTTAAAAGCCATATGTATTTAGCACCCACACTAATTCGGAGCCATCAATTCTACCATCAAATTTCCTACTTGATGTGGCAAATGTGAGTGGCCTGACAGCGTATCCTATTGAGTATCTACGGTTTGAAGTGCGTGGATTTTTTTTCTTTTCATTATATAACAGTTACATTTCAAACTCCTGAAATTTAGTCTGTGAGTTGTTCCAAGTCTGAGTGAGAGAAATAAGGGCCCCAGGAAGCTCAGTGTACCTACTGTGATCTTCTCTGAGAGTGATGATAAAATTACAAACTGGGATGGATTGCAGGATATTAAAAAATGTAGCCATTCACAGTTCTATCAAAAAGATACCAGGTCTTTGATAAAATATACTTGAGTATAAATACTTTTTCATTCTTTGAAGGTATAAGTAAAAAGGACATAAAAGATCACATAGGTAGGATTAAAATTAAAGAA
>NW_017731385.1:3854923-3891832 GCF_001890085.2 Hipposideros armiger
CGAACGGATTGGATGGCGGTGAGGGCGGGCCCTCCTTGCGTCCGTAAACTGACCACTGCGGAGGAGCTGGCAGCACTTCAAGTGTTGAACCATTTCTCTTTCTGCTTTGAACTTCGACCCAACAACCCCATTATTGTAAAAACACACTTGATAATGACTTAGTAAGGACCCATTGGGCCCAAGTGTTGTTCAAACAACTGTCTTCAAGGGGCTTGGACTTTCCTGTTTGGCCCAATTCAAATGAGGGGTTCTAGAAGTCTGACCTCTTAAGTAATCATTTTCATTAAAAAAATCACTATTGACAAAGCAAGAGGTTCTAAATGTACACATAAGAAGGGCCAACTTTTTGTTGAATATTTACCAAGGGTTTACCAAGTGGAACACAAAAGGGCATATGTATAATATAGGACATCTGTGCCTATGGAGAAAAGGTAAACATTGGACTTCCTGTAAGTGATTTTGGACAATTCTCAGGTTTTCTCTAGGTGGCCCTATACAGTGGGTAACATCTCCATTGGAGGCTGATAAAAACAACACTCATGAGAATGCACGCTTACTGAGAGTCTACTAGGCATGAACGTAGTGCGAAGCAGTTAATCCTCATGGCTCCCCCAATGGACAAGTATTATCTCCCCTTTTACAGATGAGGAAAGACGGGCTCGGAGGAATGGTCACATGCCCAAGCTCCACGGCCCAGGTGCCATTAGGTGAGACTGCCTTTCTCCCAGACTGGGAGACTCACAGAAAGTTAAAAATGAACTTAAGACCAGGAGGGCACACCACAGTGTCCCACAGTTGGTGAGAACAAGACTCACAAGAAAAGAGGACAAGGAGCTTGTGCAGCAAGTGGCCTCACGGAGGGCAGTCTGAACTTGGTTCTAGAAGATGGCAAGGTCTGGCTGGTTGTGGGGGTGTGGGGGCATACGGATGTGGGGAGGCCAGTAAGGAGAGACAGGAGCGCCACGTGTCCTATAGTTACAGGACCACTGAGTAGTTGGTGGCTGTTAGAGTCACAGGCACATGCTGGGGGTTGAGAGGGCCGGAGGCAAAGGCAGGCTAAAGTCAAATCAGGAAGAGCTCAAAGCCCAGTCAAGCTGGGGTAGGGATGGAGTGTGTGGTTTTGGGAGATGCACCAGGTTGTTCAAAACGTGTCTCCACTCACTAAGGAGCAAGGCAGCAGGGGGCTCTTGTGTTTCCCCCACTTATTTACACCGGAGAAAGCCACTTGGCTCCCAGACCAGCCTGCCCTGGCACTCTCCAGAAGGGAAACATGCTTGGCTTATTCAGACGTGACTTACTGGCACGTAGAGGCTGTTGGCATGGGAAAACGAACAGGATGACCTGGCCAGAAAAAGAGCAGGTGACGCAGAAACCCAGCAAAAGATGAGCTCAACATGCCGGCCTGAGTAAGTCGGAGGCTCACAGGAAGGAACCAGAAGAAAAGATAGGGGGAGATGGTTTACCAGAGAGAGCGGGCAGGCCAGGGCCCTGGGCGCCTCTGGGGGCCAGGCAGAGAGACCCAGGCATACTCCCTAACCTGTGTCCTTCAGTCTTCACAGCTACCTGGAAATCACTATTCCCATTTCATGGGTAGGGGGGTTGGGGAGGCAACTGAGGCTCACACAGGGAAATGAATTGTCCCAGGTGAGCTCTTAAGGGCCAGGAGCTGGGGCGCACAGCATGGTAGCACACCTCCTCCCTGTGCTGTGGTGACTCTGGCAGAACTGCATGGTCCTGGGGAAGAACTCCGCCCCAGCCCCGGGCTCTCCTTCACTTGCTGTGACCTCTTGATGCACAGGAACCATGTCTTTCAAACCATGAAGTGGAAATGGAACCTATTCTAACAATAACACCATGACATCCATTAATTTGATCATCTTAGGAAAATATTCCTAGCAGGGGAGAGAGTGCAAGTGGACAACTGGAAGAGGAAACGAGATAGGCCTATAGAGATAGAGAAAACTTCATCAGACGAGGTGGCTAACTTGAAATAGGGCATCTTCCTGGGCTTTAAGTAGGTCTGGAAGCTGCTCTTGCAAATCCTGGCCACCATGTGCCCTTCCTTACGTGTATATCGGCAATGTATCTTTTCCCCTTTTCATTCCTTAATCCCACTTCAAATGGCCCACTGCTGAAAATGTACACACTACAGGACTGAGACAGGTGAAGGCCCCCACCCCTCCCCACAGCCACAGATCCCAATGAACTAAGAAGCAGCTGCCTTCTCCTGCTGTGATTGTGACTCAGAACCCGAAGGAGGCTGAACCTCCACTCAGCAAACCAGAACCTCAAAATCTTCATTTTTGGTTGACAAGGCTTCTCACGAAATATCCCAAACAAGCCATCTTCACAGATAACTTTATCATTCTTCTAAAAAGAAAGGCTTAAATTAAGACTGGATGACACCTGGAATAGCAGCTCCTAAAAATGGGCATTTTTGAACCGAATGCCACACGCTGTGTTTTGCCATTTTGCCTGAGCTTCCTGCTTGGAGCCTGTGTAACATAACAGAGAAGCTGCAGATACGGGAGCTGCTCCGGGCCACGCAAACTCCACTCCACATTTTCCAGGCAGCCCTGTCGCAAATAATTCATGTCCACTACGCCCCTATCACACTGAATACAACCACATTGTGCAGCTGGAAATGGGAAACCTGATTCAGATCACAGAAGAAGGTACAAAAATATCTAGTTCAACACAGGGCTGCCGTTTTGGGGGGGGGGTAGAGGGAAGCATATCTCAAACCTATGAAGAGTGGGTCAAGGATTCAAGACCCATCTTGGAAAACGCAGAATTAAAATAGCCTTCCACGTGTCCCAAAAGAGCAGCGACAACAAAAAAACCATCCAGTCCTTCCCGAGCTGCGCCAGTGTCAGATGCAGTGTACCTAACTCGAATCCTTGGGGTCTGTGCATTCAAATTGCAAAGGAATCACGATCTCCTGGAAAATGGTGCATGTTGACAAAAGCATGGCTTGTCCCACATGGACAGGAATAAAAGGGAAACAAGGCTGATCACAAGCCGGCCTCCTTTACTCTGTGGACCAGAGGGAGGACAAGAAAAAAGGTAGAATAAGGGCAGGGAGGCGCCAGCCATGGAGGACGGGGCCGGGAAGACGTTTCTGCCCTACAGGATTTTGGTAAACAGCAGCCTGTAATGGCCACTGTTAGAGAGACGGGAAAACAGACATGGAGGGAAACGTGTTTACAACTGCAGCAGTGGCGGGCGGGAGGCGGAGGGAGGGATTCCCCGACTTTGCGCACAGCCCACTCCGCTTCGGTGGGGCCCCAAGGCTGAGTTGCGCTTCGGTGCCCCCCACCCCTCCCGCTTTATTGGGGGGGGGCACATCTTGTTTATGGGGAAGGTTACTCCTCCTCCGCTCTGGTGATCGCGTCCCTAATACTCCTGCTGCATCCTTGCGGGATGCCCACTTGACTGACAGCTGCCTTAGCCAGTCGCCGCCCGAGCCCCTCGGAAAGGTGGACTTTCCCAACGAACGGATTGGATGGCGGTGAGGGCGGGCCCTCATGATTGGCGTGCTACTCGGAGTAGAAAGTAGTAAACAACCTTGGTCCAAGGCAGCAGCGCGCAGGGTGCCCAATGCCCGCTTGCTGGTCCCAGCCCCGGGATGGAGGCCGGTCGGGGGAGCAAGAGGAACCAGACAAAAGGAACCCACCGCGGGGCGACAACGAACGGTCGCCCAGAAATCAAACATGGGTGGGCGTCCTTTAGAGCCCCTGGGTGAGAACTGCTGAATTGCAACTTCCCATCATTTTTGTTCTGTGGAAAACTACAAAGGTTTTATTTTCCACAATGTTTGCTCTTCTTCTTTGGGTTTAAAAACTCTCAGAAAAGCATTGAGCTCCAATTTGGTGGACCCTCCCTTGTGCCCCTCCCCACCTTGAAATTAATTTTTAGTTCTGCCTTTGCAGAAGTTGTTTTACATCTCTGGACTAAAAATGCTTTCCTCACACAACCCGCGGTTAATGGCACCGAGGTGAATCAGGTGCCCTGTTAGATCTTTTCATCGCAAATTTCTGGAGCTGTGATCTCACTGGGAAGGGGCCTGTGTTAGGAAGCTTATATAAAAAGAAACTGAGATGAGGGTGTTAAGGGCACCTGATGAGAAATAAGCATTTAATTTGCATTTTCCATAGAGGGGGTAGTTCACCCAGGATACCACTTTCGATGGCAATTGCCCATTTGGTTTGACTTCAATCACAATCCATTCCTCTTTTTGCCCTTGCCATCCTCCTAGGACCTTGGCAGAGAAAACCTGCAGCTTCCAGCTGCTTCCCCAAGTTAGGCAGCCCCCAGGCCTGCCTTCAGGAGATGGATGTATAATCCATAACCTGGGAGGTCTCCACAAACCATCTTCCTGAACTAGAGTCCAGAGAGGCCCCTCCCTGTGTTGGTAAAGGACAGGGAAGGCTGGGAAAGGGAACCAGGAGGCCGGAAGCAAGAGGGATCTCCACTGACTACACACTGTCACCTGTGGCCAGACAGCCAGCCTGTCCAAGCTTTGAACATGAAGAGAGGGTGCAAAGGACTCCTTACAGGAGGCAACATGGCAAAATGGCCACCTGAGGGTCCTTTTCATCAGTTTCAGGCCCATGCTCTCTTCCAGCCTCTGGTGTCTGCCCACTGCAATCATGGCTCACCCCAAGCAGCCCCAGGGCAACTCCCATGGCCTTGAGTCCCCACTCCTGTAAAAACCCTTCACAGCCTACAAAATGGAGTCAGTCCCCCGTGGCCCATCCAGCCTGGCCCCAGCCTGGATGCATGCAGCCCTCTTCCTTCCAGGCACCCCTCCCTCCAGCCATACACACCGTTCACTCAGATGGTTCCTCCTGCTCTCTAGGCCCTACCCCTGCCTGCCCAGGAGAGGCCAGTGTTCCCCTGCCCCTGCAGAACTGCTCTGAAATCTGAAGCACTTGCATCAATGTCACTGACAACACTTCTAACACTGCATTCTGACGGCTTGCAGGTCTGTCCACTGCATTAGACCCTGAACTTCCTGAGGATAAGGGCTGCGCCGCCTTCTGATCTGTGTGTCTACTGGAGACACAGACCCACAATAAGCCCACTCTGGGCTTGACAAACATTTGCACTCAGTCCTTATCCTGTCGTACCCCCCCAGTCAATTCCGAGTGTTCTCCTAACTGGCTCCTTGCTAACATGTCCCCCCAACCCCCTAAGTTGGAGGCAGTGCAGCTCTGCCCCTGCTGGTGTCTCAGGGCTTCCCTACACACACAGCTCTTCCTGGTCATGCTGTCTTACTGCCAGTCAGGTCCTTTCCGGCCTCCTCAAATTGGCAAATTCCTATTCTGCCCCAAGTCACTTTCAGTAAGTGACCTCCCATAAGCTCCACCCCATCCCCCTAGTTCTATGCATCCTCCACTCTCTCCCCAGGACATAACTACAATACCACCACTGGCATGGTTTGCTGCAGAATCCAAGGCTGAAGGGCAGTTTCACAAAGTGGCGCCCTGCAGGTTATCAACAGAGCCAACATACTCTCAGATGCAGAGCGGCGCTTCAAGATCACCCCTCCGTTCGGTCCTTCTCTGCTCTCTTCCTGAAGGTCTGCTCCATGCCTGAGAGTCGCTGGCTCCTTCTCACTCTTCAAGCCTCAGCTCAAATGTCAGCCCTCCCACTCCCACCTGCCGACCACTATCACACAGATCTGTTTAATTTTCATGAGATTTAACTATCATCCCTCTTATCTGATTATCCAGTTGCTGGCTCTACAGTCTGTCTTCTCCCCGCTGGCATACAAGCTCCAAGAAGGACAGGAATTTTTATCTGCTGTCCTCACCACCACATCTCCAGGATGCCTGGAGGAAGAACTGGCCCATACCAACAGTTCCAAATTAATTTTAGGTGCTATGACGGACAACAGAGAACAAATCGCTCAGCAACATATCCAGGCAAAGGGAAGGTGAGTTTGGGAGAAGAGAGTGCTTCAGGAAGTACCCTGAGGCTGACACTCACAGAAACACACCAAGGACTAAAGTCTGCAGCCTCACTTGATTGACTAAAGGAGGTCCAGGCATCTTGGGAATCCACAGAGGGAACCCGTGGTCCTTGGACCCCATGTAACATGTTGTGTGTGTTATCCTGCATATATTCCCAAATGGACTCAGATTAATGGTGGGAAAGGGGAACTTTTAACTGACAAACTTAGTACTTTCAGTAATAAACAACCAGCCTGCTTTCAGCCTCTTATGATAGGTACTTATTTTTTCATTGCAAATTTTTTTGGTATAGGTAATAACGATGTGGCATAAAAATGAAAATGCATATATTTATATATCTACATATAAATATATATATACAAGATAAAGCACAGAGTCTTCCTTCTCATACTTTGCTTTTAATGCTTGTCAAATACAAATATTTGTATTTCTCCCTTTTTACACACCTTTGGTGTGCACCTTTGGTACACACTGCTCTGTGTGCTACTTTGTCACTTACTATATATTGGAGATCTGTCTATATCGGCAAATGAAAAAAGTCTTCCTTCTGTTTTAACAGCTATGTAATATTCCACTGTTTGGTTAAACCCTAATTCAATTGTTCAAACACTTGTTTGTGCATTAGAATCCCTTTGGAGAATTCAAAAAAATGTGAAGTCTGTGTCCCACCTCCCAAAGGTTGAATGAATTACTTTTGAGTTATGAATTGAACTTGGAAATTAAAAAAAAAAATCCCCAGGTGATTCTAATAAGCAGACAATTTTGGGAGCCATCGTCCTGACTTAGTTATCTATGTCCTCACGGAGGGATACTTGGGTTATTTTCCGTCTTTTGTGGTTTCAAGGAATGCTATAACAAATAACTGCACAATGGTCATTTGGCATGTGTACAAGTTTATCTGTGGGGTCAATGCTCTCCCCCAAATTGCTACATCAGCTCAAATGTCACCCCCACCAGTATGTATTTATCACTGGAGAGACATTTCCAAATCCCCCTCCACAGATGTGGTACCATTTTGCAGCTCTCCCAGCAAACCAGGGCTGTTTTCCACGGGTTTGTCACTGGGGTATGTTATCAAACGGGAATTTTTTTCCAATATGAGAGGTGGAAAAAAGATATCTTTACATATTTAACTTTCATTTCTCTTATGAGAGTGATGATTGATTCATACGTTTGCTTAATAGTTATGTATGTCTTTCCTTTTCTGTGGATTATCTGTTCAGTATTTCACCCCCAAACCCTTTGGAATTGCTACTCTTTTCCTTACCAATTTCTAGGAACTTTGTGTTTTTTTTGTGTGTGTTTTTTTTTGGGGGGGGGGCTTTGTTGTTGTTGGGTTTTTTTGTTTTTGTTTGTTTCAACTTGGAAGATTAGCTCTTGGTCTGTGATAGAAGTTGCATATATTTCTCCCAGTGTGGCATTGGTCATTGCTTATGGATTTTGGCTATGCAGGAGTTTCTGGGTTCTTTTAAAATTTATTCAATTCTTTCTTAAGAATGTTTTCTTTTCTGGTTTCTGAATTTTGCGTTGAAAATTAAAAAGCCCTTCCCACCTCTAGGGTTATAAAGGAATTCCTCCATGTGTTCTTTTAGTACTGTATCGTTTTGTTGTTCACGTTTTTACCTTGGATCCATTTGGAGTTTAACCTATGTATGGTAGGATGTATGGAACCAACTGGATTTATTTTCCAGATGGTTACCCATGTCCCAATGCCACTAAGTGAAGAATTCATCTTTCTCTCACTGATTTGAGGGACTACTTTATCCCAATACTACATTTCCACATGTACTGGCATCTGTATTTGGACTATTCTGTTCCATTGTCCTATCTCTTCATGCACCATGACCTCACCGTTTTAATTATTTAGACTCTACAGACTATTTTAATGTCTGATCAGGCTAGGATTTCTCATTGTTCTTGTACAGTTTTATTGACTACCTTGTTTGATTGTTTTTCCTAACTTTAAAATTAGTCTAATTGAGAAAAAAAATCTGTTGGTATTTGGATCACATTAAATTTATAAATTAACTTAAGGAGAGCTGACATCTTGATACCGTCGATTACTCCTGTCTAATAATATGTTATGACTTTCCATTTACTCAAGTTGTCTTTTGTGTTTTTTAATAGCATTAAGCTTTCCGTGTTAATTCTTACGTGTTCCCTCTTTTGGTTTTTGTTAGAAATAGGGTCTTTTCTTCTATACTATCTTGTAACAAGTGATTAGCATATCATAGGGTTGTATTATGACACATCTGTTTATGTCGTTTCTAGCAGAAGATGCTTTCAGAATACTGTGCCTTTGGGAGAATACAGTGGGATGGAAAAACTCAAAGGTTAAAAACTCTTATCAACAAACAAAGGTGAAGATCCTACATAAGCATCAAAGTAACACAACATTTCGAGGTGGCATTCGGAAAACAAGCAAGTCAAATGGCGTGGGACATATCGCTGGAGAGGCAGAGTTGGGAGGGACTCGGGCAACAAGAAGATGGTGCTCCTTAAGCTGCAGACCTAACAGACTCAGAGACGTTAGGGAAACACAGGGGAAAAATGAAAGACGGATTTACCAGTTATGAGTCGCTGACTTCATGCCTTCCTGAGGCTTGAGGAAGATGGTAACATCTTGGCTAGGCTGATGAAATCAGCCATGCGCACCAGTATATCTGAACCAGCTCAAGTCCAAGGAGACTGGCACCTCAGTGTGAACTCGTAAACTGTGGGTGACGGACTGTATTTCCCAAAAGGTGATGAATGCAAGGCTCTCCTGGTATTTTACAAGTCAGGAGGTAGTTTCCTCTCTCATAGCCATATGTTTTAAAGATATGCCCCTTTAAGAATAATCAAACTCTCACCCAAAACTTCTTTTTTTCAAATTGAAAGATCCCACATTAAACACCAGGGCTGTGTGGACTCAGATCCCCTTTCAGAAAGGACTTGCTGTCTAGCTGCACAGCGTCACCAGTGGACAGCCTCCAGCTGTTAGCCCCTCTAGGGTCCATTTCAGCATTTGGCCAAGGGCAGCCCCTGGCCATTAACTAAGCACAGCAACAGCCCCAGGGCCTGGCTCTATCTGTCCAAAAGGGACTCCTCGAATGGGCATTTTTTGCTTGGAGCTCCCCCAGGGCTGGCAGAGTCTTCATCTGATCAGGGTCCTGTTCAGATGTATGCACTCCTCTATGCATCATCTTTTTCCTCCTCTCGTCCTCTCACAGCAAATCTTTGCATTCCTAACTTTACCTTGGAAATCTGTAGGACAACCCAACCTGCAATGAAGGTGCTTAGCAAATTTGGGGGGAATAAAAATCCCCACACATTGCAGGACCAGACAGTTCTGGGACAGAAGTGGAAAGTCCTCACATCACATGAATCAAATCAACGCACCTCGACGGCTGGCATCATCAAGTTTTGGAAGGCCTCCAAGCTGCCAGAAGTATAAATGAGCATTTCCTGTGTACTGGGAAGTTATACAGTCTGTCTGGCTAAGTTTATCCTCACATCCATCCTGGGCAGCAGGTATGACCAGTTCCATTTTACAGACAAGGAATCACTGATGCTGAGAATTGGTGGAAGCCGGACTCAAATGCAGGCGGTCTACTTGCTTCTAATGCCTTTTCTTTTCCCGCGAGTTCACTGTCCAACACGCCTAGCTTCCCAGCAGAGTTGTGGAGCCGGTGTGGTTTGGGCTGGCTGGCATGACGCGTCTGGGCTCTTCTGTGCCCATACAAAGATAGCTCCCTGTAAACGATGGGCTGTTGTGCCTTGGTCTCATGGGAGACTGTAATAATTGGTAGCCTAAGTACCATATTGGTGGGACAAGGCTGTGCCCAGCCCAAAGCAGAGTATCCACACATTTGTTTAAACATACTCCTAGAGGCGTTTGCGTCATTCCCCTTGATCACACAGACTCATTAAACTGCTGAACGTAATCTCGGGTGGGGGCAGAGAGGGTGATCCAGTGGTTTTCAAACATTTTTTTAAGGCAGCATAGAGAAACAGGGCTGCTCTTGCTGACCTGGTCCCTGAGTCCAGCAATACTGCCCTCTCGTGTGCACACAGGGACCTCTGAGAAGCCCTGGCTGTGTGACGCAGGGGCTCGACAGCACCTCTGGTATCGCCTATGGGAGCGCTAAGGAAACCCACCATCAGACCAGCCCAAAGAGTCACCTTGTAAGATCTGGGGAACAGATCTTAACTTTCCCTGCCCTGCAGTTCCTCCCACTGTAGTTTAAGCTATAGGCACAAAGTACAGATCAATTACGCCTAATGACATGACCCTTAGATTCTTCCCTAACTTATTATTTCTGAATGCAGGAAAGTCCACTCTGTGCCTTTATCACCTTGGCCACTGCCCAGGGCAGCATACATGCACCCAGGGATACACGGCTTTGAGAACTTTATCAGAGACACAGCTAGGAGAAGTACAAAGGAATGAACGGAGGATGTTCAAACTGCTCAATACCACAAAATACAGATGGATGGTCAGAATGTGCACCAGCCCGCTTTTTATGCATGGCTTATGCGACTGGCGGAGCTTTCAACTTTTATAATCCATTAGCAAGAGCACACTTTGATAGTATGTCAATGAGGTGGTGGGGAGAAGGTACATATAATCACAGAAAGTTTCTGTCCTTTGGTTGATATCAGAGAAGAAATAGGCGAATTAATATATCATTTAGTAAAACAAAGATTACATAAAAACAGCCACTGACAGTCGTCATAGGACAACAGTGCAAAATATGATAGGCAAGGATGCTGTAAAATCTTGAGCCTTCTACCTCTAACCTTTTATTTGGTAAAGTTGCCAATTTTATAGCACAGATATGTTAGTCAATTAGTGGACATGTGATATTCACTGTATTTACTCTCAGGGAAGAAAATGTCTTTGAAGAGTTTTTAAAAAAAATACTATTTTGGAGCACTGATGGGCAAATGAGTTGGAACACTGATCGTTGTTATTTCCCCACCACCATCACTAGGTGAGGCCTGCAAAGGGCTGATGCAGGCACGTGACGATGCAGCCGCCACAGCAGAAGGAGAACAGGAAGTTGCCGATCAATTGCAAAAAGAGTGATGTACAGGCTCGTCTCAACTGACAGCAAATCAGAAAGAGAGAGGGTGGGGGGAGAACGGTGAGGAAGAGACGGACAGGCTGACTCAGTGTCCAAACTGCACACACACAGCCCCTCAAAGGTGACCATGCCAGCTCTGATCCTCAGTTGGGAGTAAAGGACAAATAAATTCCTGGCCGCGATTTACAGGGAAAATCAGACTATCTACTCTGTTAGTAACACACACTGGAAAGGTATCGGAAGCGCGTTTATTATTCCTCACCCTCCCCTCAGAGTTACTCAGTGCCTACTTCTGTATACAGCATACAGGAAGAGCTTGCCAAGTTTGGGGCACTGCCCAGATCCTTCCAGGGTTAACAGGGCAATAATATTCCTGGTAACTTCACCTTAAGAGAGGTGATGGGTATGTTCATGAGCTTAATTGTGGTGATCATTTCACAATGTACGCATACATGCGTGTCAAAACACAGAGATGTACCCCTCAGTAAAGGTGGTCAATTGTTTTCTTTTGTCAATTATACCTTAATAAAGCTGAAAAAAAGGAAAAAAACCTCCTGTAAATGTTTGGTGGATCAGCATGTGGTGTATGGAGAGGTTTCCAGGGTGTCTGATGATGTCTTCAAGCTTTTACTTTTATAATTCTGTTAGCTCAGGTCTGGCTGTGGAATTACTAATATTTTAAACAATGCAAATGTAATTATAGTTGAAGCATATTCGCTAACAGAAGGAAGAAAAGATTGGCACTTGGCAGCTTCATTAAACTTTTGGCCTTTTCAAGGCTAACGAATCTTAGGGAAGAAACAGAAAGTTCCTGTTGGTTCACTGAAACACAGATTTCTTGAAATGAACAGATCTAAGACTTAATAATAATGTCAATAACCTCTCGCTCTATTTCAAATAAAAGAATATATCTCTAGATATAGAATATATATGTAAGTCAGCAAATCTTAGTTTTTTATTTTCTAATATAAAGAAAACATCTGTTACATTTGCACAAACTTATTTACAAACAGACACGCCAGCTACAAGGACAAAACGTTTCATCTCTATCATGACATGCCCTCCACCCCAACCCCGTGTGTGTGTGTGTGTGTGTGTGTGTGTGTGTGTGTGTGTGTGTGTACACACTGGTCAGCAGAGGAGTTATAAAAGCATCTTTGGAGTACAGTCAAGTGTTCAGCACTTAGAATATTCCTCTTCTCATGGTGCATATCCCAACATATAAATTGGGATGATTTGTTAAAGAGATATAACTCAATTATCATATTCTCTTCATCTTCCAAATTTATTTAGGTTGGCTACCCTGTTCTTTCTCTGGAATTTCCTTTGCTTTTCCTTTCGTCAGTACACTAAATTACTCCTCTCCCCACGTGCATAAAAGCATTAATTTATAAAACACATAGCCATATGTCATATCTCATGTAATTCTATTTTACATTTCACCGCCATCCAGACTTATCTAACGTGAACAAATAGATATTATTTACTGTAGTCAGAATGAGAATTATCTAATGCCACTTACATCGCCATAAATTGATTTTTGATTAATGTTTAAGCAGAAAGCAAACAAGCCCATCTGCTCTGAAAACAAACAAACAAAAGGAATCGGCAGCACACACGGTTCACAGGAATTTCTTCAGTATTAGTATGTTTCAGCTGCTGGTGAGAATAGTTGGGGGTTTTTTTTGTTTTGTTTTTTTCACTGCTGTTATGAAAATGTACTGCTGACAAGAATATAAGTGTGTATCTAGATGTAGTTTCTCCTTTAGCGGCTGTTAATCTGATAGACTATTATTTATGGTAATATAAAATTTTTAAAAATCTCACTCTGAAGAAGGCCCAGAGGACCTGTAACCAGCAGCGAATTTCTTCTGGACCGCTCAGTGACAGCGAAGGAAACTGCACATGGATACGTTTTTCTTCCTTAAGGGCTGCTCTCTGTGGTCAAGTTAAGAATGAAGAAAAGCAAAGGATCCTGTCTATACAGGAAAAGTGGGTGCTGAAAGAGGAAGATGTTAAAGAACATTTTAAACCGTCTAGTGGGTAGATGAAATTTCCTTTGAAATGCAACTCAGAATTGGTAAGGCGCTAAACCAAGAGAAGTAGAAACAAGAAAAAGGCTTGGCCCTATTTATGTCTGCAATCTCTGGGGCTTGCTGGGTAGTATCTGGCACATAGCCAAGCACACCTCCAGAGTGGCTGATGGACAGCCAGGAAGTGTGAACCTCCCCTGCTTCTATTATGGGGATAAGAGAAGATGCCACTGCATAAGGTGGAAATTTCACTAATACCAATGAGCTGCCAATATTCTCATTCTCAGGGTGGAAGGGGTGGGGTAGGGAAGACATGCAAAAAAAAAGAATAAATCCAGTGAGCAAATTTTGAACAAAAATAAACAGCACGTGAAAATGCAGCCAACCAAAGGCACACGTTACGGCTGCAAGACTAAGAAATTTCACGGGCCGCTTTCCAAATTCAATCTTAAACCTGATAACAAAAAGAAAACTTTCAATCACGTTCACCATGTTACATCTCTGGCCATTTGCGAAGAGCATAAAAACGAGTGCAGTTGAGTTTCTATAGATTTTCTACAAGAGTTTCTATAGATTTTCTACAAATGTTTACTCCCAAACTGAGAGAGACCCTATCAAAATAGTGACTTTAGGACTGAGCTTTGGAAGCCTCCCGTTGCACCTCTGTAAAAATGACTGTGTGTCAGGGTTTCATTCTAAGAGTTCGTTTCAAAATGGTGCTTTAAAATGTTCCCCACACACACATACGCACTGGCCTGGAGAACAAGGTTCTTTGTCTTTCTTGGCCCAGAGACGGTGTTTCTTGAGGCCTGTTTTTGCCTTCGATGGACAGTTCAGAGTTTGGCTTCAGAAAAATAAGTGCATGACTGTCCGAAGCCCAAGAGAGAAAAATCTCCAAGACTGTTAACATATCAATTACATCAACCTTTCCTAATTACAACTCTGCATTTCATTATTCTTCAGGCAAAATGAGTACCTTAAGTTTCTAGTGCCAGGTAAACAAAGCTTTTCACTGTCCCTGTTTCAAAAGTTTATTTTTTATAAACATTCCCCCTCGTCCCCCAAACACGCCTAAAACAGCACAATGGCCCCTTGTTAAACCCAGCCTTGACCTCTACAGTACAATAGATTGTTTTCCTCTTAGCCCCCTCGGAGCAAAATTAGTTTTAATAAGGAAGTCTCTTCCTTATTAAAGAAAGTAAAGGAGTAAAAACAAAACAAAACAAAGTGAACGTGCATAGCTAGCTTTCTAAGCTTCAATTGTACAGAAATGGTGGGTACTCAGCTGGCTGGACAAAACACCTCACCTGCTTGTACTTCTCCAGGGATAGAGATCAAGGGGCCTGTTCTGGAATTTTTTTAGGGAGGCCATTTTAGGTATCACAACAGGAAACGTTCCAGTCAGAATGTTATTCCTATCTACAGGGAAAAACAAAACAAAAGCAAAACAAAACACACAGAAAAGCGCTTCTAAAGGAGATGCAGAAAGGAATTTATCTGAAAGAAGATGCCAGGAGCCATCCCTTTCCAGGAAGACAGAAAAGCCAAGTTCTCCTCAAGAAGCCAACAGTGTAGACGTGAACATGCTGGAGTGTCGCTGGGGTGGAGAAGCCCCTTTTCCAGAACCTTCCAAGGAGTGGAGGAACTTCTTTGTAAACTTACAGACACAGCAGAGGGACAGCCCCTATGTGACAAGGAAGGGAAGCCCTCCCACAGCTCTGGCACTGCCCCAGGTAAGGAGAAGGACACGAGAGGGAACCAACTCCCATCTTTGGCCAGGAAGCTTGTTCCTCAAATGCACATCTCAAAACTTTCCACAAGTTGTTTGCATCCATATTCTAAAGGCACTCAACACACAGAGGACTGGCAAAACACTGGCAGAGTGACCAGGCAAGACAGACCAATTCCAACTCCTCCCCATGGTGACAAGGATAAGCATAGGACAAGGAAAGACTGAGGAAACAGCTTCCTCAGTACCCTGTAGAAAGGCACTAGGTAATTTCACTATGATTGTGAAGAATGATGTTGAACAGCCACACACACACCTACCTCCACACACGCACACACCAACACACACACACACACACACACACACACACACACACCAACACACACACACAATCTACACACTTTTAAAACAATTTACTGATAAGGTAAGGCCTTTAGTATGTTTTCTTCCCTACCTACTTTTTTTCCCTAAAGGGTACTCCTTTCCTCACTTTTCTTCACTGGTTTAGATAATACCAGAAGCAACTGGACACTATTAAAAAAAAGCTTACTTTACTACCACAGAAAGCAACACTCTAAGGCAGTGGGGTATGATGAGAACACACACTGTGCAGTAACTTTCATCAACGAGGACTGTCGCATCATGGGCTTCAGGCTCATTGAACACACCATGCCCGAAGGCCCCCCGTCAGGGAGGTGTGTGTGGGGGGGTCCTTGACAGCCCGCCTGCCCCAACCATGCCAACAATAACGTCCAGCAAGCAAAGAATGGCGTGTGCAATTACAACTACAAGGGGGCATGGTGCACAGAGACCAAGTTAATCGCAACGGTAGTGTGAAAACCGGGTGGAGCACAGTTTTCTGATAGGACTTGAAGAAGAGCCACTGTAAGACAGATCATACAGTGAAAAACCTGGATTGCACACTTCGTTGCAGGCTGAGACAAAATGACAGCAGGCAAACGATCTCCTTCCAAAAGGAAATGAAGACCCAGGGACGATTTGAGCCAAGACAACTACCCACGTCATGTCTTGGTGAATACCCAAGCTAAGGAGGCGAGGGGAATGGTGAAGGAGGTGAGCACCATGCCACAGGTGCAGGACAGCTGCTGTGGACACAGGGCATGGTGGCGATGTCCTGCTGGATGCCCGCAGCACAGTGCTGGCTGAGATATGAAGCCGGGAGTCCTGGGACCCATGATGAATGGGGCAAAGCAGAATCAGGGGTCTGTTGGGGCTCAGCCACCACCACCATTTCCACCATTCAGGGTCCTGCTGTGCCACTAAATCTATGAAGAAGGGGAACACAATCTTGTGACCAAGAAAGGCTTTTTATCTCCCTGAACCTTTCTTTCACCTTCCTCTACACAAAGCTAGGAGAAAAGCCCAAGTCTTGAGTGGAGTTTGAACCTCACATTTTCATGTCTGAGGCATCCAGAGTCGAGCTGCCACTTCCAGCCACCGGAAGCATCCAGCTAGATCCGATGTGTGTGGGGACAGGCTTCTAAGAAGCCACAGTAGAGAAGAGGGACTGAGAGCATGGACTCTGGAGCCAGACTGATGGGGTGCAAGTCACAGGTCTGCCATTTAGTGGCTGTGATTCTTGGGTCAAGTTACTTACCCTTTTCGTGCCTCAGATTTCCCATATCGAAAGAGGGGACGATAATTATATCTATGTGATGACCGAGTTGGTGTGTGCACAGCGCTCAGAATAGTACCTGACACACAGTAAATGCTAAGTGTCAGCTATTGTAATCTAGGTGTAAGCTCACCGGCCCCAGGATGAGGCTGTTGGATGGTTAAGCTACAGCTTGGCCGGCGGTGCCATGTGTGAAACCCAGTGGGCTCTTTACCCCTTAATTGCCCTCCAGTCCTCCTGCCTCTGGTGGCCTCCGCAGGCGTTCGGGGTTGAGTGGGGAACTGAGACAAATGAAACTCTCCCAGCAAAAGCAGGAGGAGACCCATGTCTCCAATAGACAGTAAGGGACAAATTCTTGTATTTTTCCAAGGTCAGCTGAGTGGTCACAAGAGGAAAGCTGAGGGCCAGGAGGACAGAGCATCAGGCAGTGACAAGGGAGCCTGAGTGTCTCCTCCAGGACTGCAGCCAGCTGCCTCTGGCTGGAGGCTTATTTAAGTTGTCCTACGTCCCATTTTAAAGGGATTCTCTGGGCGCTGGGCCTACAAATAAATCGAGATGAGTGAGGCAAAGTTAACACTGTGATCAGATCGGCCAAGTCCATTGCCCTCTGACCTCAGCGTGCTGGAAATGTCTGGATGGACAAGAGCATGAGAAAGCCATTGAAGCACAGGCTTTAGAGGTCATTTGGGAGCCTTGACCAGCTGCAAGCAGACTGCCATCTGCCTGCTAAATGATAAGTTTAGAGTTCAAGGAAGCCAACTCAGGCATCCCTACCATTCCTATCTGTAGATACTCATATTCCAATAAGTCCTACAATAGTATTAGTTCTTAACGCTCCAGATATCATTCTCAACTGCGAAACCTGGCGTCAGAGACAGAACACATTGAGGGTCACATGTTAGTTTGCATTGCTTTACATACAAGACACAGAGGGCACTTTAATTTTCTTCTTTGTAAATATAGTTAGTTTGGCCACCACCGCTGCCGAGGACTCTCTCGTGAGCCCACAATTCTAATAATTGTGCATCGATGATATTTCATTATCCTCACTGGCTAGAATTTATGCCTCTTTATAAGAGAGAACCTACCTCTCTTATATCCTTGCAGGACAGCCAGCATTTGATACGGTTAATTGGAATCTACAGATAATCTTAGACATTCATTTTGGCCAGTAATGTCAACTTCCATTTTCTCAACTTTAGCTTATACCGCTGATACAGCTCCAAAGAGATATTTCATTTTATTCACTGATCTTTCAATTTGGGTGGAGATGCCAATGAACACTGAGATGGGAAAATGCAAACAGATGATTATAAAATAAAGTGCCTGGATAATATCCTAAGTCACTTGTGGTGGAAAATGAAAAAGGCTGATTTTTCCAAAAAAAATAAAAGCTACTTAAAGAAATATTTATTTATACATACATATATCTATCTATCTATCTATCTATCTATCTATCTATATATATATATATATATATATATATATATATATCTCAGTATCACAAACACTCTCAAGCCATGAAAACTACAGTTGACCCTTGAACAACTCAGGTATGCATTATGTGGGTCCATTTACATATGGATTTTTTTTCAGTAAATACTGTAAAAGTATTTGCTCTTCCTTATGAGTTTCTTAATAACATTTTCTTTTCTCGAGCTTACTTTATTGTAAGAATACAGAATATGTGTAACGTACAAAATACATGTTAGTCGACTGTTTACGTGATTGGTAAGGCTCTGATCAACAGTAAGCTGGCTATTAATAAAGTGTTGGGCGAGTCAAAAGTTAGACACAGGTTTTCAACTTCGTGCACCTCTATCCCCATGTTAAGGTCAACTGTATTTTCCAAATGCTCTGATGGGCTTGGCAATCCGAGGGAGCCAAATGAGAACTGTGGTCAAGGCAGTTTGCAGTCTCGATGCCAGGAGGGGAAGGCATTCCTGGGACCTAGTAGACTGCTGTCCTTTCATCATGTAGAAGGCATCTCCAGTATTTATACATCAACTTTAGTCACCCAGAAATTTACCTGGAGAAAAACATGGTGAAGAGGCTGTTTGGGGGAAGCGGGGGAGGAAAGCTCTTCCTTACAGAAAAAACTGAATGAATACATGTAGAAGAAAATAGGAAATCTCCATTAGGACACTGTAGTAATAATTGTTGCAGGGAATCGCCACCAAAAAGGAAGGACGCCAAAATAAGTGACAGGAGAATGAGAAGCAGGACCTTTGTATAGTCTCCAAGTATCCCCTCCACCCCCAACCCAGACGTTAGTTACAAAGGGGAAAGCAGTCACTTCACAGGGGAGAACCCTGGCAGACAGCACCTTCACCAAGGTTACCATCGCCAGGAGTAAACATACTGACATCGCCCTGATATGAGAAGGGCACAACATCACTCCTGTGGTATTCTTCCCCAAAAATGCATAAGTCTAATTATGAAAAAACATCAGAGAAACCCAAGTTGAGGAGCACTGAACAAAATAACTGATCCATAATCTTCAGACGTGTCAAGGTCATCAAAAGCCAGGAAAGACAGAGGAACTGTCACAATTGGAGGAGACTAAGTAGAAACAGTAAATAAATGCAATGAAGGATTTTGGGACTGAAAAAGGACATTTCTGTAAAGTCTGTAGTTAATCGTATCATGCCAGTGTTAATTTCTTGGTTTTGATAACAGCGTGATGATCATGTAAGATATTAACATTAGGGAAAACTGGGTGACATTTTGGGAACTCTGTGCTATTTTTCCAACTTTTTTGTAAGTCTACAAGTTTTACAGAATACAAAGTTATTTTTAAAAAAGAAAGAAAAAGAAAAGAGAGAGACTGTTTCATTTACCACTGGTGAGTGGGGTTGTTCCCCCTACAAGGCTGCTGGTTTTGGTTTGAGCTCTCCAGATAGATTTTATAATCGTCAGTACCACTGATATTATACAGTTGAAATTCAAATTGAATAGATTGAAGAAAGGTGAATCAAGAAATCAGACTGACACTGAAGAAAAAATAATTGATGATAATTTTAAAATTCTAAATAGTTTACACCACCCTCACAATTCACTGAATCCTCACTTCTTCCATGGGCAAACCTCCCTCAACAAAGCTGCAGTCATTGGGCTAGAATTCAAAACAAAGCCTCCTGATTGAGTGCTTGGCTTTGTTGAAAATGAAGTCTCCACAAACTTTTGGTAAGTGGCTCAAGGATGCAGAGGCCTCATTATACAGAAGTTGGGTCCACAGCTGATTTGGGGGCCAGAGTTTTTCCCAGATCTCCCCACCCCATAGAAAGATGTTGGGACAGCTCTGGCTTTATACCCCTTCCTGACTCCCTTACAGACTAAGTCAGCATCACTTGTTTCCAGGCCCTGAAACTTTCCCTATTCTTTGACCTGTAGTACCTAAAATTTAATTAAATGTAAATTGAACTAAACAAGAGGGTTCACCCTGCTTGCCTAGGTCATCCCTTGTTGGGTAAATAAAAACAACAAAGGAAGCCGAACCCCTGCTGAAAGGAACCATGATTCCTGGAGGATATCTGCACTTTCGAGCCACAATGAAATGCACACCCTCCAACTTTCTTTGAAGGGGTTAAGAATGGGGAAAAAAAGGTGAGTGTCTCCACTTTGCTGGTAAGCGATGGTAGGAGTTGATGGTCCTATAGTATTCCTTCCTACCAGTCACCTGCACACAAAAGTAACAGTTGTATTGGTCGTGTCCTCTCAGGAGAGACTTCGTGTGTGTGTGTGTGTGTGTGTGTGTGTGTGTGTGTGTGTGTGTGTGTGTGTCACACGCGCGCCTGCATGTGTTTCCTTTTTCTCTTGTCCTGCCCACCTAAAAAGCCTGAGTTACTTTTGACAAAGGAGCACATTACTTTTGGCTCAATATAAGCCCATAAGACAGCGCAACACTTTCTCTCTCTGACAAACACAGGTAAGCATTTAGGTGTGTCCGACAGGTACTCCCAAAGTCCCCAACCAAAACTGTTGATAACAGTGATAACATTTTAAGTGGAAATGATAGCACATACCCTAGTATTCTAAGCTTACATCGGTTAGTTGATGAGGGTGTCCTAAATGTTCTTTCCCAATTAAAACCCTTTCAAGTCCAAGGGTAAAGGATGCCCTTGATCCCCAGTGCTTGAGCCAACTGAACCATGGTTCATGTCGTGATACTCTGCCTCTCAGAGCTGATACAAGAGTCTGAAAAAGAAAGAATGCTCAGCCATCCCAACCTAACAGTAACTGCTCTGCTTGCAGATATTTCTGGTAACCCCCCACCCCCACCCCGCCTCCGAGTTCAGTGTCTTTTCCCACTCGATTTGTCCCAGTGGGACTGGAGCCTTATTGAACCCATGTATCAATTCTGGTGGAGCTACATAGTGAATAAGACAGAAGAAAGCAGAAACAAGTGTGAAGCCAAGAGTTTTCAACAGAATGTGATCCTTTAATTAAATAACTCGCACAATAAAAGCACAAATTCTATTGTTGAATCTGGAGTGTTTAATGGCCTCCATTTTCTTACAAGCATATCCCCCCTAAACGGATGACAACAACTCCGGCCAGAGGAAGTGATTCCTCCTGATGCGTCTGCCACAAACACTTTGTTTCTATCACAAATGTAAGCCCTGCTGTGGGCCAGGCACCATGGTGATGCTGGCTATACAAAGATAAATAAGAATTAGGTTTAAAAGTCCTAAAAACCCTTTTAAAAAGCCATAGATTCGCCAAAAATCAAGCTGTAAACATATAACTACAACACAGACTGTTACATGCTATGGAGAAAGAATGGATTCATTCCTTGGGAGCAGGAGAGAAGGATTAGAAGGATAAAGAGGGTTTTAATTAGGCGATGGCATTTAGCAAGTCCTCATAAACCCAGCAGCATAGACATCTGGCCATAATAAATCAAACCCCTGATTTCAGGGTCCACATTATTACTCAACAAGGATAATTCAAGCAATTACTAGAGTTATCATGATCCAACACATAAGTTCACTTGAGGACCCCAACTATGTAAGCATGAATATTTTTTTGGCTGCCTCTAGCTAGCACGTTTATGAAAAACAGGTTAAGTTACTGGCTCCAAATTACTTTTTAATAAAAAAAGCAAACAAACAACAAAAAAGCTTAAGCTTTTAATATTTTCTTTTTTTAAAAACTGGAAAATAATTTCCCTGTCAAGAGTATTCATGATTAATGACTTATGTGATATAAGCTTACGTATCTGTTACTATTACATGACATTTCCTAACAGCCTATAATTGCCCTAAAGATTCTTCTGGAACTGATGTACTCCCCTTCCCCTCCCTCTCCCCCCCCCCACACACACCCTTTAAAAAAAAAAGTCCTTGTGTAATTTCTGGAAATTTTTAGACTACAACTATCAATGGGCCATTCAAACACGAGAGCTATTGTCAAGTCATTCATGTGAAATTCTGAAGGTATTACCATTAAGAGAGAATCACTCACTTCCACAAAACAGCCGATGCAAACAATATACTCTAGCTGCTTCCTTCCAACAAAACTTAGAAAGCTGTCTACATGGAAACCCATTTTGAGGCTGGACCCAATCCGGTTGACCAGATGAACAACTAGGACCAGTCAAGTCAATGTCACACTAAGAACTGTCATTTACATCACTTTACAGGACCCTAAGAGATAGCACAGACCAAGGTCTAGGACAGAGGGCACGGTGCAGTCAGGTGGTGGTTCTTCAATTTCCCAGACGGGGAGCAGACATTAACTGCTCCAAAGTCTTTGTTTGACAGATGAGGAAAGTGATGCTGATGGAGATCAAATGAATTAATACAAGGCCTAGGTTTGTCTGTTGGTTTTCCTAGTATGGGCCACCACATCGTGGCATTTTACTGTGTTTTGGGAGACGGTGCCAGTGGACACCTCAACCCAGAGTGATTTCTCTTTGACAGTTTTAAATCCGAGCGGGGGGCGGTGGTCCATGGCCATCTCCTCCTCGTAAGGGCTAGCTAGCATCAGAGCCAACCCAAACCTACAACCCTAGTTCAACATCCAGGTTCCCCCAGCCAAAGCCATGAATGAATGCAATGACTATCACAGATGGTTTAGGATCTGAAGCAATTAAATGGACAACAGTACTATGTGCAACAAGAAACTGGTTTCACAAATCTGTGAATAACAGGGACCAAGAGAATGTGCCAGAAATTCTGTAAACCATGCCTTAAGTTACATCAATTTTTTTTTTTGTAGACACAGCAAGTAAACACAGAGTTTAGGAGGTCAATTTCCATTTAGCATAAGGTAATTAACTGTGTCTTAAAAAAGAGGAGAAAGGTACACCCCCACCTATACTAAGCTGGCTTTTCTAGAGAAAACTGTGTGCCTGAGAAAGGCAACCCATCTTTACACAGTTAACTCACAGTCACAGAGACGTGTCAACATGTACCTATAAAAGGATTGTCCTTAATCTTTCAGTCTCTTTTGAGTAGGAATAACATGCCCAGACTGGCTCAAAAAATCTAACTTGTGAGGAGATGAACCACCTTGGAGATAACCTAATAATGCAAGGTTTTACAAACTTGCCTTCCTGGCTTCTCTCCATCATTCAGTCACTCATTTCAATATGGAATGAACTCCTAGGATGTGTCTGGGCCTGTGCCAGATGCTGGGGACCCGGCAGGGTATCAGACATATGTGATCTGTGCGTCCGTGAGTGCAGCTGGAGCTGCAAAGAGTATTTTAAGACACCTGTCTACTCTCCTGACCTCTAAGAGTTTACACTCTTCGTGGGCAGACAGAACCTATGCACGATGGTAAAATTAGATAGAAGTACTATTGCCAGAAAAGTAAAAGCCATGCGAGTTCTGGGGGTGAAGATGAAGAACTTCCTGAAATCTAAAGAAAAGGACCCAGACACATGGAGAAGAGAGTTGACAGCTTTTTCTAACAAAACAGAAAAGAGCAAGATGTCGTCTATACAAGGATGTGGACAGCATATACAGAACAAACGGGTGAAGATGGCTAAAGCTGGAAACAGGGAGCTACACTCATGCCTGAGCAGAGTCTATGCAGAGGAGTATTAAGCTGGCAGGTAGAAGGCAGGATGGATTCAGGTGGGGAGAAAGTGAGTGCAGGAAACTTATTCGGGGCATTAGAAATCCTGGGGTAGGATGAGGGTAGAGCAAACTGAAAAGAAAGCTTTTAAGTGGGAAAGATTTGGCTGAATTTGGTCCCTGGTGACAGATTTCAAGGTTTTGAGCTTAGGCCAGTACATCAGTAGTTGGGTCCAGAGGCTGGCTTTGAAAAACCAATGCATTTGGTTTGAGTTTGAGAGGATGGGAGGCTTTCCCAATGCTTGAATATGGCGGAGAAAGGACACATGGGGGAAAGCAGGTCCAGAGGGAACCTGTGAACATGACGAGCACCCTGAGAGCTCCCACCCCAAGCAGGAAGACAGGAACGCGGCTCCAGAAAGTTGGAGAAGGGCCCAGTTGGGCAGGACAGATGCTCTAGAGGGGTGATGCTGGGCCCGAGCCCAAAGGGGCTGGTCAGCTTTGCTGAGGGAGGGGAAAGGGCATTCCAGGCCAGGACACAGTGGGGACAAACCGATGAGACTTCAAAGGACAGGCCACCACACCCTTGTTGTCTCCATATTAGAAAAGCACATTTAACTTAATTATGGTAGACATTTGATCAGTAGTCATGAGTTACAACTCTATGGAATGGCCCCTTAAATTCAATTACACTGTGCTTTGCACACTTGGTTATTTTCATAAATATATATATTAGTTTCCAAAAAAACAAAAAAAAAAACAAAACAAAACAAAAAAATACAAGGTACACGGAGAAAAGCAAGGGAGTCAGATTTCACCAAAACACGGTGCTCCAAACACAGCAGTGGTCAATTCTGGATGGCGTGGTCTCTGGCATTTATGCATTAAAAATGTGTCACGTCGCCAAATGCCAATATTAGAGCCACCCATTTTTCAAGGTCATAAACTGCTGCATAGTAAAAAGATGTGGAGTCACAGGCTGTCCCCACACAGCAGGAGCCCTCATGGCCTGCCTCTCCCAGGATCCAAGAGCTACAGTGTTCTGTTTCTATTTAGAGCATCATGAATGCTAAACAGAAATGTCGAAAATGATTCCACAAAACACAGCCACGTACATAATCTCCCCCTGTACACCCTCACTCTAAAGCGGTTCACCACGCAATTCTGGCTTCTAAATGTGTTCTTAAAAAAAAAAAAAAGAAAAAAAAACCAGCCTAATTACATATTTGTGTAACACAAATATGGGACAGGAGGTGAAAACTCAAGTTATTTTTGAAGGTAATAGCTGCTATTGCTGTGAAAAACTCGCAGAGTAATTCCACCCAATCAGTACTTCGGGTACTCAGCATCATCACGTTATCTCAGACACGGATGGTGCCAAAGGCAAGAAGGAAAAAGGGCAAGGGGACTGATGGGAGTAACAACAGGGAATCGAGCAAAAATAGTCTTCTCTCACTATGCACATCAAATGTGGTTAGAAAGAAAAAAAAACAGCTCTTTGAGCTGGACTTGGTAAAAATGACTTGTTTGAATCAAAGTCTGATGTGGAGATCATTTTTTAAATTAATGAAGTTTTTTATCCTGGTAAGGACTTACAATAACAAGAAGGACTTATAATCAAGAAGCAGCATCCTAAGGAGTCCTCCGGCACCTGCTTTACTGAATAAGAATAATTTGCACTTAGGCTGACAATTGTAACTAAGCGTTTCTGAGGGCTTGAAAGTAGCTGTTCTTAAGTCGTTCAAATACCATCACGTTCATATAAAGGATTCTATGGCATTTCACTGAATGGGTTAACTTTGTGATGCACTGGGATATGAAGATGACCAAATACAATGGATAGCAGGTATATTTAGGCATTGCCTAGGTTTAAAAGAGAAACAAACTTCAAAATAGGAAAAACAAACAAACATGCTAAGTAAGCGCATTGGTATAACTATGGACTCAAGAAATAGTCACTTCAGGATTCCTTTAAATAGCAGGTTCCATGCATGCCTGGGTTTCTTCACAGGTCATTAATTACTTAGCAAAGCTACTGAGGTGCAGAGAGCACGTGGCTGGAGTACAGGACTTGAAGATCAATGGGAATGTGATCAGAGGGGTTTGGGAAGTAGGCATGCTCCTCTCAAAGCACAGCAACTACCTTTTTCCTCCCCGTGGTTTCCAGAGGCCATTCCATCTCCCCGTTGGAATCCACCGAGTCAGAAGTATAAGACATCAGACACAAATGAGTCATTTCGCCATATCCCACCTCCCGGTGTAGCCAACCACCAGGCCACCCAGCAGTCGGTCGCAGGGACCCGACCAAGGTGCAGTGTCTCACACAACTGGGCAAGAGGGCAACTCTCCACATCTCTTTTTAGGATTCTAGCTGGAGCCCAAACTACCTGGAAGTCAAAGCGAAGTTCCCGACAGACAGCCCCTCCTGATGCTAAAGGAGGACTGGGAGAAGTTTAGCCCGAGCATCCAGGGTGCTGGGAAGAACCAGAGCACTCATTCTATCAAGAGCCAATCTAGGCAGTCTGGGTCATGCAGAGTGACCACTCGAAAGGCACACTTGTCCAGTGCTGAGCGTCCCAGATGACATCACTCCCGACTGCGTTTTTTTCTCAGATCATCCCCCCATTCCCCGAATTTTGGAGGCTAGTTTACAACCAAAAGGGAAAACTCAATACCTGACCGACGGATCGATCAGCTTTCAGCAGGTGACATGGGGACGGTAGAAAAAAATGTCTTTTCAACCCTCGCTCCCTCTCCGCGGCAGGATACCACAACAAGAATGTCTTTCCTTCTGATTGTAACTAGCAGTTTAAACGACCGCATGTAATCAGCTAAGTGAGGGTTGGTTTAAAAGGCCATTTACAAAAGGAGGAGTAATTGGTCTTTTAAACCAATTCACACGATTTCCAAGGGCCTCAGTTCACCAAGTCCCTAGAACTTTCTTTATAAGCATTAGAGTAAAATGTAGCCCAGGCTCTTCTCACGTAAATGCCTCCTCTTCGGTTCATTACGAATGTCAACATCACTCAGTGCAACCCCAGCGACCTGAGCCAGGGGTCTTAAAAGAATCGGGTCTAGCGGTTTTATATTCAAATCCTACGTGAACAGCAGTCATGTGGCAAAATGCAGAATTCCTCCATAGGTTCTACAAAGGTCCATTGCAAGGGATTCTGTGTGGTTTCCAAGAGCCATTTGCTCTCAGACTCCTAAACACTGGTCCAAAATGCCTACAGGAGACTCCACTGTCGTGGTCATTTGTTATTTCTTCTCTGATTTTTTTTCCCCCTGACTTGGGGGGAGGGTTAAAATGTATAGCCAATTAGCCTCTAGAACTGGCAATGGTTTATTCTCAGTACTAAATTCAAATCTTAGTACCACAGCCATTACATTAAAAAATAAACCATCTCCTTGTTCTCTTTGTTAAGGAGAGTGCTTAGTGTAATTGTAGGCAGCCATGTGACCAGACTGATTATAAACCCTGTAGACACGTCACAGTGGACAGGAACAGGTCTCGCTCACTATGTTATTACCTATTCCGGGGCTCCAGCGCTTTCGAGATATCCTTGTCAGCAACAAAATACAGCACTTCCGTCTGTCTTTATCACATGGGTTGCCAGACAACTGCACAGAGCTAAAGTGGGTAATGTTACAGCAAACGCTTCCCTAAAACATTTATATAAGTCATTGATAAACAACAGAAAATTTCAAAGAGACACAAACATACTCCCGGAACCCTAAATCTTCCTCCCGCTGAGGCCTGAGAACTTACAATCTTCATACACCTGGCAGAGACAAAGGTAAACAACCAATTCTAGAGGAAGTCTATCGATTTATAGCCTAAATAAGTCTTCCTCTAGAATATTTAATACACTTAAGCTCTAGTCATGCTATGCGCTTTGAAAATGCTCTTCTACAATAAATTACAGTAGGCGCATCTTTCATTGCTGTACACATAAATATCATTTTGCTTTCAGGAAACCAATTATGGAAGAGTAAATCATTTTTACATTGCTTTACAAAAAAGTCTTTAATTTAAGTTGCAAAATGGACTAGAATCACAAGAAAAACACGGCTTACGTATCCTACCCTTCATTCTTCCACATTTAGCAAGCTAAATCCTAAAGGAAGTATTACAATTTGGGTTGGTTTTATATAATAATATTTGGTTTATTTCAGCATATAAACACGAGCATCAGATGCATCAAATATGTATCAAAATTCTGCAATTTGCAGTTGTCCAGATTGCAGGGGAAGGATTTGGGGATCTCCATGATTTCAAGGAGTCCACCACTATCACCATGACCCGCTACGTCACAGCCACTGACGGCACGCTGGAAATGACCCTAAGCACTCTACACACACAGGCCACACCATTTCATCCCCACAGCATTCCTGAGAGGTGGAGATGATCGCCCCACTTGAAAGATATGGAAAACAAGGCTGGGAGCCACACATAGGTCACAGGGCTGATCATACTGGGGGACCCACCCAACTCCCAAACGCATGGACTTGATCAATCTATGGCGCCTCTAAGATGTCGCCCAGGGTATGCCAAGCTTGTGGAATTAAAGAAAACGACACCATGCAAGGTCACATCTTAGGGGAGTGACTGAAGGCTACAACTGCAGCAGAGCATTTAGGGAAAAATGTAGCTCTGAGCCAGAATCAAGGTCAAAGAAACAGTGAAGGCGGAAGGCATTGCAATCAAGTGGGAGAAAACCTGGGCGCAGTGCTGAGGGTGGGAGACAAGCGCATAGCATTTTAGCAGAATCTTAGGGAAACCAGTTTACGTGGCGGGTGCCTCTGGGGAACAGCAGAAGATAAGCCTAGGTATGGACCAGGGAGACCTAAGGCTAGCAGTCGGGACTGCACATCACAGACAATAGGGAGCCCCTATGAATTCTTCTGAGCAGGTGAGCATCTTAACCAAAGCAGTAGTTTAGATAAAACAGTCCGGCAGTCCTTTCCAAACTGGACTGAAGGGGAGGAAAGGCTGAAAAGAGAGGACTCTAACCAGGAGGCTACAGTAGGGTAGAGGCATCAGGACTGAAAGAGGAAGGAAAAGGTGAGGCATTTATATAAAAGAGTGAAGGAGTTGGTCCAGGAGGAAAATTCCTTCCAAGTCCCACTTAATGGACATGCCTGGGAAACGGAGGACAGAAACGGGGCCATGCGTGCAGGCCTACCTATGCACCCGCTCTCTTCTACCTGAGGGAAGCAGTGCTAGCTGGGACAGTGAGTACCAATGCCTCCCTCTCCTGAACGGGTCACAGACAACTCATCAGTTCTGAGAATCACAGCCACTCTCTCACATTTCCTACGCTAATTCCGAATGCAACAAAGTTTTAATGAGAAAAATGACTCTCAGTTCAGTTTTGTTTGAACCGCATCATTCACAAATGGCCGAGTGATAAAAGGATCCACGCACTCGTGCTGGTTGGTTTAGGATGTCTGGACTTTTCTCACTCCCATATGCCTGAAAGCAGTAGTGAACCAAGTTGTTTGCTTGTTTGTTCTCTGCAGTGGTTGTTATGTTTTTGTTTTTTTAAACCAGGGCGGCCCAGAGTAAGAAGCATTTTCTTGGAGAGTTTTAACTATTAGATCACAAGCAGAAAGTGTGTGGAGACTGGACAGAAACACTGTCATAAGGAAGCCAAGAAGTTACTGCTATCAAGCTCAGTAAACGTCACGTTTAAACCATGGGTCTGTCTGTCCCCTGGAGCTCACAGACCCTGCCCTGTTTGGCTCACAGCTGGAATCAAACCTGACCATATCCCTATTTCTCACTCAATGAGAAATGGTTTGGGCCACCCTGGTAGGGCAAACCCAGAAAATTAGCTGTGAATTAGTCTTCATGTTGTGCAAAAAAAAAAAACACAAAAAACACAACAACAACAAAAAAAACCCTACTAACTTGTTCAGATGCATCCTTCACGAACAACTCAGCCTGGAGTAATAAGGGCTCTGCCCCTGCTCTTGAGAAGTCTGCTGCTGACTAAGGGAGTGGCGGGGAGAGAAGGGTGGCTTAAGCCATTACTCTCGCTTTGTGGGCATTTGAAGTCGCTGCCAGGCATGTGATGCCAACTGTTCCCATTGGTTCCAAGTGACATCACTTTAGTATTCAACTTTGTTTGCATTTCAGCTTCCCCCTTGTCAGGGACTTCAGGACCTCACCAAGCCAAACCATTTAGAAGAGAAAGAGAAGGGAGACACATGTCTTAGGCAGTCACCAAGTGTCGAATGTCCTTGGTTTTCCTTTGCCCAGGTCAGAACAGAACTGGTGAAATAAAAGTTTCAATCCACACAGAGGAGTAAGACTTTTCACAGCACGAGGAGGGTGATGGGAAGAGAGCAAAAGGTTGCGGCTAAGCCTTGAGTAAGTCCAAGATGATGGACTGCAATAAAAATCCTGACAGTTTGTTTTCGAGCAGGAAAACTATAAAATAAAAACCACATGCAATGCTAGGCTGGAACCTCATTTAAATCATTCACACTTCAAAAACTCAAGAGAACTTTTCTAATTTAGGCAAACACCACCTCTCTTTCTCCACAATAAGTCCTCTTCATTTATTTCACTCAACTGCTATTTTTATGTTCCACCAGAGGTTAGAATAACTCCTTTCTCATTTGGAAAACAAAGCAGTTCATTCTGAATTTTTCTATCTCCCATGTAGGGAGGTACCCCAGAAGTCACAAAATAGTAGGGAGAGTTCAAGCATCCCAGTGCAACATTATTAATTTTTGATGTATATGCAACTCAAAGGAACAAGCTTCCTTGTAGGATAATTTGTTTAAAAATAAATAAATAAGTAACAGGCTTTACAACCGTAAACCAATGAGGAATCCAGTGACTCACCAGTGTGAGGTTACACCAGTTTCCATGCCAATGGGTCCAAATGCATTTTATAGTCTAAGTTAGGCTTGGCCATTCTCGTTGCCATCTTGTAAGACAGCACCTCCTATCACCCTAGAACTTGACATTCTAGAAAATGCAGTGACATTCACCAAACATACAAAGCTACGTCAAGGCTACAATGTGTGTGACCCCAACCCTGTACGCTCTTCCTCCCTTCCAGAAACAGCTCCAACAGATGAGCGAAGATATTCAAGAGAACTGTGCCTTGGCCTACAGACCAGAGGCAGGATCGAGACCCACCCACGATCACTGCCCATGTCCCACAGCTCAGGAAGGGGCTCTCTCTCGGGGTCGCCTGCTCCATGGACCATTCATCAGATAACTATTTGACGGTGTCTCAAATGCTTTACAATGGTCCTTGCAGACACAAAGGGAATTCCCAACCTTTCTAAAGGCCTAACATCTCTTTTCTTGTAATCTCATGGATTCGCTCTGCACAGATGTGCCATTCAATTATTATGTATCATTTATAGAGTCATTCAAGATTTGCAATATATTCTGCAAATCTTTTTAGCACTTCATCAGCCCTTTGTAACATTATAACTACCTACGGAGCACAAGGGAAGCCACCATGAGTGTGAAGTGTGTGTGTATGTTCATACATACGTACCCATGCAGGTTTGTCACGTGCTGGGCTAGTAACCAACTCCCTCCCACCCTTTGACACTTCAAGTTTTGGTCCCTTGGCCCCAGGCATCCTATTACAGAAGCTCCTAGCAGTTATCAAAGCAAACAAATTTGGTCTTCCCAGGACTGGCTTAGCCGTTTGAGGCCAGTTTCATGAGTAAATCCGTCACATTCCCACCACTAACCAAGGTCAGTTACCATTTATAGAAATAAAGATTTTTCTCGTATTCTATTCTTGAACGTTCTATTGTCTAGACAGGACGTATTTCTGTGATAAAAAAGTACCTACATATATGTCTTTTGATGAGCAGAGAGAACAGCTAGAATTACACCTACAGGAAAGTGGCTTCAGCAACTCCCTAGTTAAACAGGGCCAACTTCTGAAGCATCAGCTTAGGGTATGGAACTCATTATCTGTGAAGAGCTCATGATGATGTAAGTGCCTCAGACATGCTCTAAACAACATCAAAGTCAGAGAACGGGGCCTCTAGATCCGTGGTTCTCAAAGTGTGATTTGTGGACCCCTGGGTGGGGGGGTTCTGCAGCCTTATTGGGGCGGGCACCTACAAGATCCACCTGTTTTCATAACACTACTAAGACATTATTTGCCCTTTTTTTTTTCACTCTCATGGTTTCATGAGTGTACATACAATGGACTTTTCCAGATGCTCTGTGATACTGGCAGCAGATTGACTGTGGAAGCAGATATGAGACTCTCATTGAATTCCATTACATCAGACATTAAAGAGATTTTGAAACATAAAATATCGCCCTCCTACTCACTACACTGGGGGGTGGGTATAGTTCTCTCCACACAAATATGTTAACATGTAAAGGGTTTATTTTTTTAGATGAATTAATAACTAATTTTACTTATTAATATTAATTTTTCATATGGCAAACATCCACACACATAACCCACATAAACCAAAGCTCTTTAGGGTTCTCCATAATATCAAACCATATAAAGGGGTCCCAGACCACTGAGTTTGAAAACCCGTAGATAATCTCATCCTTCCTATGAGGGCACTGACAGACAGGTGAGTCCCAAATGCTGCTCTCTCCATTGCTGACCTGTCTGCTGAGCCCCACACTCCTATATTCAACTCCTTCTTAGCGCTTCCCCCAGATGTCTAAGAGGCATTTCAGATGCAACAGATACAAGACAGAGCTTGTGTTCCATGTGCACACCTCCCAAACAAACCTGCTCCTCCCTCACTCTCCTTCCAGCTCAGGAACTGACACCTCCACCCCCTGTCCTGCCCAAGCCAAAAAGTCTCCGGCATCTGTAATTTACTTTATCTTCTTCTCGGATAATCATCACTAGCTTGTTATTCTCTCTGTTTACTGTGCATTCCCCTCACCCCCATCCCGGTACAGAGTGCAGAGAAACCTTTTCTGTCTCATTCACTGCTGTATCGGGACAAGACACGGAGTAGGTGCTTACTATTTGTTACATCAATAAGTAAGTGAATGAACCTGCCCTGGGTGATCTCAGATTGAAACAACCAGGGGCATTTCCTGCCACTCTCTGAGCCATCCAACGTGCAGGAGCCATAAGGCTATCTAAAGGTGCCCTGCCTGCCCCATCAGTCCCCCCTTTCTCCTACCTTTCCAAAGAAAGTCATCATGTCTGCGTCAATCTCCGATTCCTCTGGGGACTGAATGGGACAGGAGAGAAGACTTCACTGCACTATCCACAGTGAGCAGTTATTCATATTCTTTCACTCCAGGGAGCATCAAGTCTCCAGGTTATGTTCCAACACAAGCCTGGACCCAAAAATCACCCAAGCACAAGGAAGCACGGGAGTAGGTGCCGATGTTTGTTATCTGCAGCCACAGAGTGAGTGAGGACAGAAATGTGTCACTTCAGCAACTTCTCAAGGACCCAGCTTTGAACTGCCCCAAGACACCAAAGGCAAGTCATGGCCACAGAGGAGGAAAAGGGGGGTCGATGGGGAGAGACCCGCCATCCGGGGTTCGCTTGTTCTTCCTACCATACTCAGGACAGGCAGGTGCTTTTGAAGTACTAGATCTTTGAAAGGGGAGTTCTGGACACAAACGGCAGGATGAGGAAGGATGATTCCATGAAGGAAAATGTAATAATGCAATAGTAAACTCACAAATTCCTGATGGCCTACTACGTGCCAGCATTACTGATGGGAATTTCAGGGGGAGTCCTGAGGAGGGCTGGTGGCTCAAATCATGGGGAATCAGGTACACGAGGGTGATATACCCCTGATTAGCGCCACCAGGGAGGCCTGTGAGGGTCATGAGAAAGAGTCTGATGAGCACCGCGGGGGGGGGGGGGGGGGGGGGGGGAGACAGAGAGATAGCTATTTCTGAGGACATGAAGTAAGTACAGGCGAGGGGGCTGTAACTGTTAGAACATGAAGCCCAAAGTGGGAGGACTGGGAATGTGGGCTGTTTCCGGGTGGCCAGAAACAGCCTATCATCTCATGTCTGCTGTGCAAGGAACATGGCACTCCCCTTTGGAGGAATACATCAGTGGAGTACGGAAGAGCGTTCCACTTGAGAAATGAACATTGAGGGGGAGAGGGGATGCTGCAAATAGCTTCTCCTTTTCCACTAATCCTTAGTTAAGAATCAACGTAACAGGTCCAGACTTCAGCCAGAGTGGGGCAGTCTGGGCAATAACACAAAGAAAACATCAACAAGTAAGAGGGGCTGGAAGGCCACTTCCCATCAGTCTTAGGTGGGGTAAGGCCATCTCTTCTCTCATTCCTGGGACCAAAGCTAAGGGTGCTTCCAATTTCTCTGCCCCAAATACCCCAACACTAACATAACACTCTGTCATATACATTGAGAGCGATCTGGAACGGATGAGACATCCCCCTACACCCAAACTCTTCCAAAAACATCAAATATTTTCTTCCATAAATAATTGCAATAGGATGCCGTAGCTTTTCCCAAACAAACAATGGCCCCATTGTGCCCTCTGTGCCATAGGCCCAGCCCAGCACACACAAAGGCCTGCTTTCACACTGCAGGACGATGGGTCTGACTTCCCCTCCTCATTTCTTCAACAACGTCACTGCTGTGATTCCATTAGGAAAGGGGCAACAGGAAGAGGCTGTTACCGCAGGAAAAGGAACAAGGCCCCTGAAAGACAACAGCCATTGTTCCCCTGATTTCTGTCGCCCTTGAGAAAGTTCTTCTGCCACCGGCACGGGGTGGTTGGCTCTGAAATCCAAATTACACAATTTTTATGCTGGGGATTGATTTCTTTGGAACTTTTTATGACACGTCAACCAATGATTTTAAATGGTGATAAGCTGCAATCTTCAAAATGTTCCTGTTTTTTATATCTTCGATGTTCATACCAGTTTCAGAATTAAATACAGTTTACGTAAGTGCCTATATTTTTGTACTGATGACTTTTCCTGATAAGAAAAGTGTGAACTAAAGAATAAAATGCATCGCTTTATAAGTGCTGCTCAGAAAAAAAAAAGACACCTTTTGTATTTAAAAATATAAAGCATTATGTTTCCTTTCAGAATTTAAGTTTGATTTTCCCCCACGAGTTTAAGGAAGCACCTCAGCTAGAAATGCCCTTATTTGCCAGTTATAATATTTCCATTCAGGAAGTTGAAAAGTCTATATTTCCAATAATTCAAAATGGTTGCTCTCCAGTTTGAGCCACTGACACTGGACCCAAAGAGGTGTCTTTCCCCTGTTTTGCCCTGTTTTGTTTCTCCTATTCACTTCTCTTTCACTCTTCCAATCTAAATGGAGTTCCAAATGGCCCAGATGCTGATAAACTCTCTGAAAGCCATTGGAGAGCATCCGCGTTTTTGCTTTTCATACCATGGAAACAAACCCTAGATGGCTGCAGCAACCACTGCTACACGGGGCATAAAAAGGGCCCTGAGCTGCACGGTGAAGTGTTCTTCCGAAGCAATTCATCATTCGTGCCAGGAGGAGTGACTTCAGCAAAAATGTATTTTAAAGTTCAATCTTGGTTTCTCGACAAGATCTAGTGAAGCGAGCAGCCCACAATCATGTGCTTCGTTTGTTAGGAAGCTCCAGGAGGCGACATTGGCTCATTCACCATCTCACATACTCAGTTATCACACGATTTACCAAACAGTCAAGACTTGCTTTCACATCTGGTTGAGCTTCAGCACTGAAAGTAAAAAACAAACAAACAAAACCCACCACAACCACGGCCGACCAGAATCTATTCTGGACGTTTACCCATTGGATTGAGCTAGGTTGTCTCTCAATACATGGCGACCTCGCCGTGTTTTATAATGCAGGGTTTATTGTTATTCAGGTACCATGTTTTATAATGTAGGGTTTATTGTTATTCAGGTATGGTGAGACCAACAGATCAGGACACAACCGCCATCGAGAAGATAGCGTATCACTCCCAGTTCCCATGAGACTCTGCCATGCAGAGCCACATGGAGATGCACCAGAGCCCGTTAGGAGACAGAGGGAGCAGAGGAAAATGTTAGCAAGAGCTTTTCCTGTGGTTTTCCCAGTCAGGAGCCGGTGAGGCCGGATAAGCAGGCTTAGGATTGGCCAGAGTTGAATAATTTCAGTGGGTTCTGGGGTGCAGGGGCTGTCTCTTATTGTTTGGTGCCTGGCCCTGGGGTGATTAGGGAAGGGAAACATGAGACCTGAGTGTGAGAGCCGCACACAGAAGTGGTGGGAGGTGGGCTCTGTATTGGGTAGTTTGCAATTATGCTCATTTACATATCTCTTAGAAGCTGGCTAGTCCTGGGAGGGGCGGTCTCTCCCAGGTCAGCAAAGCCCCAAGATGTCAAAGCGCCAGAATCGCTGATAATAAAAAGGTGTGATCAATACAGAAAGGTAGCACAAGTCAATTAGGTGAAAACGTCTATGGCCCCAGGTAGCAACCCTCACTCAGGTCAAAGGGGATGACTGGACCATCTGAATAGAATCTCCAAATTCACCAACACTACTAGAAATGTCACTTTAACCATTGTTTTTCAGCTAATGGTGAGAATAGCATAATAGAAAGAAAGTAGGTCTATGCACTTAAAACAATGGGATGATGGCTGCTTGTCAACCATGGCACCTCCCATGAGACTTGCGAAGGCAGCTCATCTGGAGTCCAGTCAACTAGGAGCTAGTTATCCAGTGGTAAGACCAAGGACATGCCTTCAAGAGGGACCCAGACAACATACATATGGAATTCAAAGGTACAGTTGAGTGCAAGGGCCAATAAGTTTGATAAAACGATCCAGTGTGGAAAGAGGGTCCCAATGGTATACAACAAAGTTTTGAAAAGCTTCATAAAGAATAAGAACAATGTAAGCATCACACGTGACTAAGAGCTGAAAAGGTCCAAGATGCTCTTGCTGGTTCACGTCAACTCATCAGCAGTGCGAGAGGCTCCGAGGAAGATGACACAGTCTTCAGCCACAACCCAGGCGCCATGTCATCCAAAATAAGGCCGGTAAACGGTCTGGGTCTGATTCCTCCCTGTCATGATCCTCAAAGCTGATTTTTTTAATTCTCAGGGACATGGTTTAAAGCAGCGGTTCTCAACCTGTGGGTCGCGGCCCCTTTGGGGGTCGAACGACCCTTTCACAGGGGTCGCCGGGTACTCGTATGTGGACGTATCTGCATGTGGGCCTGGAGACGGATAGAGGAGCGGTGTCTCGGTTCCTAAGACCATCGAAAATATGTGTTTTCCGATGGTCTTAGGCAACCCCTGTGAAAGGTTGAGAACCGCTGGTTTAAAGGGTTATTATTAAACTAGAATTTCTTCACTGGAGATAAAAAACTCACAAGTGAAGAACAGATACGAGAACTAGAAACATTTAATCTGGAGAAGGAAATATTCAGAGTAGATGTCTTCACATATTCAAAAGGGCAGTTATCTTCACAGGATATTCACTTA
>NW_017731385.1:3894168-3903252 GCF_001890085.2 Hipposideros armiger
CCAGAGGGCCCCGGTTCAGATCCCACATATGAGGGCCAGTGACACTGCCCTCTACAGCTAAGATGCTGAACAACAGTTCAACCTGGAGCTGGGCTGCCCTGAGTCACCGGCGACGGTGTAGGCTGCAGCCCCTGCTGCAGTGGGTTGCCATGGGCTACCGTGTGTGGCCAGCAGCCGCTGTGAGCGGCCATCCAGAAGCCGGCGGACTGATCTGCCTCATCCGGGAAGAGCGCAATGATGGTGACAACTTAGGCCAGTGAAGCAACGCCCTTCACAACTAAACTAAAGAACAAAAAGCACAGCAACTTGTCTGTTCCCATCCCCCCAATTCCCCAATAAAAATCTTAAAAAAAAAAATCAAAGTGAAATGATTACTCACAATTTAGTCCAAAGCTGGAAACGCATTTTGGGAGATAAACATATTAACAAGGAAAACGGAAATCTTTCAACTTCAGGTTTCGGAATTAATGCAAGGCTATTTAGCTATTTATCTAATTCGGTGGCTAACCCATATCCCGATACCTTATTGTTACCTTAAAATTATTTTTAATATTGACAGATCTTATACCAACAAACGCGACTTCACCTTCAGCTGATCCGAGCTCCTCGCGGGAGTACCCCAACCTCGTTCCTTCCTGTGCCAAGCTGGCCCGAACCCCTTTCCTGAACCACCACATGCATTTCCTGTCTTTGTATCACAGTTGCCTGACCACCCAAACGTAAGACCTCAACCATCGAAGAGGAATGTTCGCTGGAGCTGCACTTAGAAAATTTTCCAATTATAAGGCAATATTGACAATGAGCTTGTGGATTAAATATTCCAAGTTCACAAATACGACATTGCAAGGAAAGTTACTTTTTTCATGCAGCTGCTATTGTTTCCTCTACATTTACACTGGGTGAAACATAAGAGGCTTTCGTTTGTTGGACAGTAAATTCTACTGCCAGAGTGAAAGGGGACAGGCAAGGGGACAGCACATGTATGAACAAGTGATGATGCTGACCAGCGTGATGATGGTTTATACTTCCATGGGCGATGTCTCACTACGGTCCAGGTACCGCTGTAAACTCCTCATATCAATTCCTTCATCTAACCCTCACAACACAACGATCCTTCAAGATGGGTACCACTACCAATACCATCTTACAGAGAGAGAAACAGAAGCACAGGTCTGGTGACCACACGTGGCAGAGTCAGGATGGAACCCCACCTGGCCGCAGTCCATGGTGTCAGCCCCTAGCCTCTCAGAGAACGCAATCACATCCGAAACTACGCCAAGAATCTAAATTTCACTCTAACACGCTCCACACAACCAAAACGCCTCACAGATCACAGAGGATGACATTTATTGCGCAATGTTGCGCAAGGAACGTCTCTAGGAAGCTGCCCAGACCTTATGTGGCTCATCCAGGTGAAGGGAAGTTCCGACAGACAGGGAATCTGTCACGTGATGTGGTTCATCTGTGACGACATCCTGTGTTCAGTATCCCACTTAGGAGACTCGAAGCTTTAGGATCAGTATAGTTTCAGCTGCTAAAAAACGTGACAGCTACATCCAAGTTATTCGAATTTATAAACGCCCAATGGATGCTACAACTAATCAAGTATTTTACTGAGCTACTATGAGCCAGGCACAGGGCGTTGAGAGGGCCTGCGGGGAGGAGGGCAGCTCTAACCTCAGTGTCTGGGGAACACATCACATCTGATGGCATAAAACTGCCAACGTGCAGGATGCTACCTATCAGGAACGGGCTGGCATCACAGAGAGGTGCAGAAAGAGTGACGTGTCCTCTGCCGGCCCTTTCCACCCACCCGCCTCCCACCTAACCCCAGGATGCAGGGGGAAACACCTTCCCGCTGCCCCTGGCCAGCTTGCCTTGGGTGAAAGCACTTCAGGTTCTGGGAACAGTTCAAGGAGGCTTCCTTCGTGTGGCTGTCACAACCGCTGTTATAGCGATTCCATGAGCGCTTGAGGCTAAAATGGTCTCTCTCCCCCCAGCTCCTCCTCGCTTCCTTCCTGGAAGGCTTGTGGAAGCCTTCCCGGAAGGAAAGTGGGAGAGGGGGTGCAGAAGGAAGAGGTGGAAGCAAACTGATGGTGCTGTCGGAGGTGTGCACAATTCTCTAATAAAGTAGGAATTGGGCCGCTGTGCCCTGTCCCCCTGCTAAGCCCACACAGGGAGGGTTAGGTTCTGTGTGACGCCCACACTGACTGACTCAGGGACGTCCACACGGAGCCGGCTCGCTGGCCTCACTCCTCATGTACCATGTCTCCAGGCTTGAAGAGCCACCCCTCCCATCCCCGTCATCTGTTTCTTGATAGCAGCTAAAAAATAATAATAATTAAAAATTAAAAGTTCTAGTTGAATGCTAGGAGCCTCTCTCTGTAATTGGCATATATGGGAATAAATATGAAATAAACACCTTCAAAAAGGTGTTACCAGAACTTCGAAAAGGAAGTTCTCTCACAGTGTTTTCAGCGCTGTTAACAGAAAAGCGGACTCCCCGGGGTCTCTCTTCCTGGTCCTGCAGAAAGCCAGGCGTGGGGCTGCCGCCAGCCAGGGCCATTCTCTGTCACCAGGAGGAGACCGCCAAGGGTGTGTGTGTACCAGCATCCGGCAGCCACAAAACACTGACAAGAGTTTCAGCCCAACAACCAGGAAGCAAGGGGTATGTGAGTTCTTCATATTCATTCACAACACAAGCATTTCTGGTAACAACTTATCAGAGCTACCTTAGGATTTTATTTTAGAGTTTCTTTTCATTGGTTAAACATGACACACGAAACAAATATTTCTTCCCGGCTCTCTGGAGTTATCGCAGGTTGCTACTTACAGGGCAACTAAAGCAGATGAGAGGGGCTGCATTTCAGGGGTGGTGAGGGTGATGGTGGGGGGATGCCAAGTGCCTTGAATCAATCAATCTCTCTCTCTCTCTCTCTCTCTCTCTCTCTCTCTCTCTCTCTCTCTCTCTCACACACACACACACACACACACACACACACATACACACACACACACACACACAGATAAACATACTGGCACCTTCTGGAAAGGACAAGCACAAAAGCCCATTAAAATGCAGTGTGTCATTTGGAAGTCTGCTTTTGTTGCTATGCCCAAGTGCAGGGGTGAGAGAGCACACGCGTCAGGGAAAACAGTTCTAGAGAAACGTTAGCTCTGTGAAAAATGAGAAACGTTTCACCCAAAGTAAAAATCAGTTTCTGGAGGGTGGGGGGAAACAAGACTCATCCAAATTCCCTGAGTTTTCACTGGGCTTGCCAACTCGGGCAACACAGTTAAAATGGGAGTGTCTCCGCATTAAATGTGACCTGCGTGCCTATGAGACACCCCTGGTAAGCTCTACTCATTTCTCAAGATTTGGAGTCACAAACCACCCCAATTCAAACCTTAAATATATAATAAAACCACCCAGAAAGAAAACGTCCTTGGCTAGAAGGATGATTTCAAACGCGGGTGAATAATTACTCTGTATTACTTATCTGGGAGAATCTGCCATTTCTTGTACAAATCCTCTCCAGGTCACCATATCTTCAAACACACGGATTAGCCAAGTATTTTCTGAGTGTCTGTGATGGTCTTAGCGCTCTCCCTCCCCACTCCCAATGACATTCACACGCGCCTGCTGTGGGCACCGCCACCCCCACCCCACCCCAGCTTACTCCCCCCTTTACTTGCCCTGGAGTAGCCTTCATCCTCCATAGTCTAAATCAATAAGCAAACTGCTTTCCTTCTTGTAAAAAGAAGAAACGTTTACTTCTTCCCTTTCACTTGTGCCCCCTAAATTTCTTACCTTAGTCTCAAACCAGCCCACAGAGCACTGGTTACATATAACACCCTTCAGAAATGAAATATTACCTTGCAAAATGGCACAATAACGCCTCAATTAGGCATTTCCTGGCATTCTAGAACTACACAGAAAAGATTTTTTTTATTCCTCTAAATAATTAACAATGTAACAAGTATATAAAACGGGCTATTCATTACTTCAGTATTCTTCCATCCCATCCAGCTATTATTATCCATGAGCACTGTTTGGTTAACCCATGACTATGGGATATAAATACGTTACTGAGGTCTGCATATTTTTAATTACTTTCAAGATACTGACTCCAACTTGAAAAAAAAAACAGCAGGAAACCACTTTTTCACTGTGTTTTCGCTACAATTAAAAAATCATTAGTTCAGTGTCAACCTAAAATGGAAACAAACATTTACCAATAGACTGTTACATATTACATTTACTTTTCCTTCGAGGGAACACAATGCCTGTCTGGAAAAACATAAGGAGTTCTGTGTAGGAAAGGTAAGAGAAATGAACCACAAGTCCTTTTGGGATCGGACAGGTTGAAAACTATGAATACGAAAGAGAGAAATATAATGATATAAACAGAAGTGGTTCAAAATCTAAAACCATTAGAAAGCCTTTCCATTTGGAGCTCGGATTTGTGTGTTTATAGTAACGCTCCATGTACGTGTAGAACAGAGGTCTAGGGTCTCAAGCATGAAACACGTGGAATCTGTTGCTAACATAAAAGCAATCTCACAAGTCTGAGCTTCATGGAAAATCATTTACAAAAATCCAGTTTCCTATTTTGCTGAGAGATAGATACTTAGCCTGAGATCAGAATTTACGATCCTCACGTAGACGGAGAATACACAAAATGCATCAAATACAAACATGCACCGATATCTGAGGCCATTTAACTTAGGGGAAACCAGAGCCCCACGTGGCAACAGATTCTGAGATACCAGGTTTCATAACAGTGCCCTGGGTTACCAAGAAAATGATCCATTATTAAAGAAGGTTGCAATGATAAGAACAAGCTAAATATCTTCTCTCCCAAGAAGTGAGCTTCGATTGCTTGGAAAATCAACTCAACCAAAAAACTTCTGATGCAATGATGCTAGACAGCTATGACACACATGCAGCTCTTTGCACATACACAAAAGGGATGCATTATTGACATGTGAATTTGGGCACACAAGTGACCCTTGTCTTCAGCTCACCAGGACTTTTTTTTAACCAGGGTCCCCACTGGCCGCCAAGGCCAAAGCCATCGCTGCACCGACAGCTGGCACACACAGTGTGCCTTAAATCAGACTCTCAGGACACTGGCAAAGTGTCCTAAGGAAAGACTCGACAATTAGGACCCAAGACCAGCTGTGATGTCAAGCCCTCATCACACCCCCTTCTCAAACCGCCTTTCGGTGGAATTGCAATAAAATGACCAACAACTGATCCTGTCTTTCCTTTCAAGAGCAGCTCGCACTGCCCATGCCTAAAACAGCCCGCATGTGGCATTCAAGGTTGAGGAGGGGCCACGTCCTGGTAACGGGACCCACACAGGAGAGAAACCGGGGCAATCAGGAAAACGATTTGGGTACACCGTGGTGAGCGTGCACAGCCACGTCGGGAAAGGGGGCTTTAGGGTCCTTATGAGTTGTGTTTCTACACCATCAAAACATCGAGAGCAAAAGTAAGAAAAACATGGACAGCAGAAGAAAGACAGTCCTGTGACCTCAGGTGCTAGGTGTCTTAAAGCACTTGGCTGCTGCTAGCAATGGCGGGTGGGGGGGTCCTATTTAAAAGCTGGAGCAAAAAGCCAGCTTCATCCTGACCCTGCTCACAGTGCCCACCCTGGAGGAGGGAGTGCCCACCCTCTGTGGCTATCCATCTTTATAACAGAATTATAACCCGGCATTATACAGCCATTCTGAGGGGGGCATGGAGGGCCAGTGGCTGTCAGTGGGGGGTGGTCTGCTCTCTGTGCCCAGGAGTGTCCGCAGGGAAAGCGCCTTGTCCGGCCTTAAAGCGCCCTTTGTGAGGGAGGAGGCTGTGTCGGGGCTCACACAGGCAGCTGGAACCGGACCGCCCCCTTTCTGGCTGTTTGTTTTGATAGAGGTCCATTTATGCCCGAGACAATGGCTGCCCTCTTCCTTCTGCCCCCAGCAGGAAGCAAGGCCAGGGAGAAGGCCAGTGTGGTCATGCAGCTTCCAATTCAGGTTCGGGTGGCCACGACAATGGGGACTCAGGTGCCACAAGGAAGGAGCTGCCCACTGGGTGCAGGACGGGGGAGCAGGGCAGAGAAGCTGGCCCGTGCAGACCTGGGCAGACCCCAGGTGGCTGGCACCCAGCCCACCCCACCCCGCTCCCATCAGCTCTCCAACCCCAAGGCTCCGAGCTCGGGACAGAGGGACCCTGCCTGCCTCCTCTTAGGTGGCACAAGGACAGAGAAATACCTAAGGCCCCCATGGGTGACAAAGCCTTCCTTTCCCTTCTCCCACTGTCTCCCCCAACCAAATGAGCTAACACTCAAAAAAAAAAAAACAATTAATGCCCACACATGTTTAGTGTTCTAATTTACCAACGGTTGCACAGGGGGGAATAACAGTCTAATCTGCATTGCCCAAAATGAACACTATCCTTTAAAATAAAGCCCGGCTCGATGGCTGGGAATGAATGAAATGCATTACCCAACGTGCTGGTGTAACACAAGCCCTCTCCTCCCCCTCCGGGGCCCCATTCATAAAAAGCCTGCTTTGCCCCAGCAGCTGCAGGAACCCGACTGGGTCCGCCTTCGCCAAGCCAGAGGGAAAACAATCGAAACAAAGAGGCTCCGTCACATGCTCCCACCGAGCGGGCCTCCTCTAGGGACGTTCGTTTGCTGCGGCTTCTCTGGGTCTCCTGGTCTGTTCCCCAAACAGGCAGAGGGCAATTCAGACCTGTTTGTCAGTAGCAGCTCTAAGGCTAACACACCCAGCCTGTTATTAAAAGAATTCCCATCTGCTGAGTCACACGCTTGCTATCTCTCACCTCCCTGTCATTTAAAAACANTTGTTTGTTTGTCTAAAGAAAGAATTTTCTAACGCTCTTAAGTTGTCTGAAAATGGAAAAAGTTGACTCACAAGATTAGGAGTGTCTTAAATCTGGAGGTGTTCCAGGAGAAACTAGTAACTCCTCTAGGAAATACACTGACGCTCCAAACATTTTTTCTGTAAAGAGATTTGCCAGCCATGCTGTTTGTGCTCCAAACATTTTTTCTGTAAAGAGATTTGCCAGCCATGCTGTTTGTGATGCAACCACTCAGCTCTGCCATCATGAGGACAAAGCAGCCATAGATGATGGGGTAAGCCAATGAATATGACTGCTGCAATAAAACTTTATTTATAAAAACGGGCGTGGCAGGCTGGGTTTCGGCTGCATGGGCTGCAGTCTGCCAACCCTTGACTTAGACTTAAGAAAGTCATTAAAAATCTTTGATTTTACAAGGTAGATGCTTGCCTATACTGATCAAGAGGCTAGAAAGGGTTGGCCATATACATACATAAACATTCAATAAGTGTTGTTTTGCTCAAGATCAATGTATCCAAAGAGAGTAAGCTAAAACATTCTGGCTTTGACTTTTCACCATTTTCAAATTACAAATGGCACAGTTGTAATTTGAGGGTGGGGTGGGGAATCTTATTGAAAATATGTCAGCATTAGCTTCACTATGCATCGTAATTTGGCAATAACCAGGTTCTAACACAAGATGGAAACAATGCAGAAACTAAGCAAACCACCAGCACAGCTAATGATGCCCAGAAAGCAAGAGAGCAGTTTGCAGGTGGGGTTCCTCAGGGGTGCAAGGAAAACACTGCCCCTCAGCCCCGGTGCCTACTACCCTATGGCTGGCTATCCTGGACCCCATCTTCCAAGGCTGGAGTGTGTATCAGCCTTCACTCAAACCAGAAAAGTGACTCTCATGACTTCTTGTGACCTCTTTGGGTCAGCTTGCTGTCCCCTGAATGGAACTCGCGTCCCGAGCTCCCTGAGCCAGGCCCTGTCAAGTCCTGTGTGTACTTGCCCTTGTACCACCTTGACCCCATGGAAGGGGCAGAGGGTTTTCACTACATCAACAAAACCCAACACGGGGAACACAACTGTCGCAACTAGGTTGGAGGGTGGGATACCCACTGGAGCCACTTCTGTCCAGAGTAGTCATGTCTGCTGCAGGCACCCGCTGAGGGCTGTATGGACACTTAGGGATCTCACAGCAGAGCCCTTGTGCAGCACTTGACGTTGGAAAATGGACCCAGCAAACATTTTCTTTACGTATTCCTCAAAATCCAAACTAGTCTTCTCTGGGGCAGACTCCAGAAACTCGAAGACTATTTGCACAGGATTTATAATCTGGTGTCTACTCAGCGGCGTTATAAAAACACGGAGTGGGGGGGGGAAATGGCAGTTAAAGGGCCTGCTAAGTCACTGCCAGTTCACTGTGGTGGTTCACGTTTCTTGTCCGGCAGATCAGGCAAGGCTCCCGATGCCCAAAGCCTTGGCACCGGGCAAGCCTCTCGAGCTGGCAGGGCCTGGGAGGCAGTAGGGCTCACACATACTGACATCATGGCTCCTCTCCCAGATTTACCTTAGGAGAAGCCAGCCCTTCCAGCTCCGGAGACCCTGAGCTAATGGAGCCCAACCTCGGGTGCCCTGGAAAAGGCTAATCCAAGCTCCCCACAGGAGGTCCTCAAGCCTCCCAGGTCCTGAGTGCTGCCAGCCAGCCCAGGAAGCCCTGTGTCACCAGAGGCTGCCTCTATCCCCAAGACACGTCAGGGGACAGTCAGGGCTGGGGCACCGTGAAGGTCAGAGGGCCTCCGCCAGAGCCCTGGGACACGTGCTCTGGGTGGAGTTTTATTTCCACACCAGAACAACGGGAACACTCAGGGTAGGTGAGCATCCAAACAGCTTCATTTTAACTGTCTGATAGGAAATCTTGGAAGAATACACGTCTCCTGTCCTTGCACAGACTCTGGGTGAAGGGCATGTCATATTCATCATTGCAACTCCAGCACCAAAAACCATAATGGCCCACAGTGCATTCTCACGGGCGGATGTTAAACTCCTCTTTTTAAGTTCCCCAGTGGTGTTGGTGGCACAGGACTACACAATAATCCCAGAGGACTAAATGCTCGTTCTTACACCCACTGTTCTTTGGATGCAAAATCGCTGTAGTATAGGCAATATTAAAAATCAAAGTGAGGGCCGGCCGAGTGGCACGTTGGATAAGAGCTGGCTTGGGA
>NW_017731385.1:3904160-3946368 GCF_001890085.2 Hipposideros armiger
CCTACCCTTGTATAGCTTCAGGGAGGGGCAACAGGGTGCGAGAACACACAAAAGGCATGATTATTAAGTACGTGAAATCACAGGGTAGAAAATAAGTGGAGACATCTAGACGAAAATCACCAATTACTAGTCATGAGGCCTCAGCAGCTAAGTAAGACCCCAGAGGTGAAGTTCAGGGGCACCAGCGATGTTATGCTATGTGACAGACAAAAGCGTCCCCATTAGAAGGTACACTTCAGGACCATGGCCTGTCGTCTCTTTCGTTCCCTTCGGGATTCTCAGCTCCAGCACTGAGCCTGGCACAGGGCAGAGGCCCAGCAAGCCTTCCCTGAAGAAATGCAACGCTCCCCAACCAAGTTCTTGCTTCTACAACGATGTCCCAGGCAGGCGACCCTCTCAACTGGACTGGACTTTTCCCAAAGGTGAAAAGCTGAGGGGATTTTACAACAAACCCCACACAAAACCACACACACACACACACACACACACACACACACACACACACACACCTCTCCAGGCTGAAGCACATGAAGGTCTCCCACAACCAGCCACACCCCAGTCCCTAGGAAATGGGGCCCACACAGCCCCCCTGCCGTGCTGGGGTGCTCATGGACCATACCCATGCTGAGGACTGAGCTGTCTGCTGGGCCACCCCAAAAGCACAATCTGTCCGTGAGGCTGACCTGGGTGCAATCTAGACTTGAGAAGGGCAAGAGCTGTCCTTCCACATCTTCAGTGCTTTAGCTGCTCTAAAGGTCCATCATCAACCTTAATGGTGACCTGGTTATTGTGTGTCCACGATAATTTAAATAAAGGTTTTAAATTACTAGGAAGAAACCTAAGACCATACAAAGGGGTTACCCCAAATATTTGGCAAATTCTATACAGAAGAAACAGTTCTTAAAGTTAGGTCATGTCTTCAAGAAACACATTATTGTAACATAATAATTTGTGCATTGTTAAATGTTTAACTTCCTAATACATGTGGCTATGTTTGCTCAAGACATAAAATCCATGACTATTTAACCAAGTCTAGAGGACGACAAAGTTAAAATAATACGGTACACAAGTTCCAGTGAGTTTTCTTAATGACTCCTTTCTCACCCTCTCCCATCCCATGTTTCCAAACTGGAGTTAAATATAAACTTACCTTTTAGCTATTTCCTAAATAAGTGACAACTGCTATACCAGTCCCTTCTGTTCCCACTTACTTTCCCTATGGATTTGAGAGTCAAATGTTATTCACTTCCACCTCCTTCGGAGCTAATACATCGGCAAATCCAGGTTGTTCCGTAAGCCGCCCCACAGTGAGGTGAAGGTCAGGAAAAGGTCCAGGACTTGTGGTCCAAGCCGACAGCAACACTAACATACAAACCATTGGGTCACAGCTTGGAAGAGAGGGGAGAAGGTCAAAGATTACACAGCAGGAATGCTGACATCCACAAAATGAGGTTAAAGACTCGAGCCTAAGCGGGGAGGGTCAGGAAGCAGGGACTCCTGCTTGCTTGCAGGGACTCAAGGTCATGTGGTATTTTAAGTGTCTCCCAAATGCCTGTAAATGAAGGACTCTTACATGATGATAGTTTGAAGCCCAGGACTGATTTCACTATAGCCACATGACACAAAAACATTTGTACAGCAGTCTGCAGTCCTCACACATAAATAAAAGTGCTTCGGAGGACAAGCCCTGGAACATGCAACTTTTCACGGACAAATCTAATGTGGATGGTTTGTACACTAATCGATGTTTGAGTCCACTCTGTGAATAAAAACAGCACTAGCCCCATGCAGGAGAATTGTCAGGCTGTCAACAGGGCTATGTGGGAGGGGCAGGTTGCCACCCCTACCTGTTCTCTTCCTGCTCACAGGTAATCAGCCTGAGCATCACCAGAGACACACATCTGCTCTCTCACACAGAAGGTCCCAGACTCCCATCCATTTTTAGGGAGAATCATCTCACACAGCCGGCATGAAATCAATGCCCACCTGAAAAGAACCTTGGAGAGCCCCCTAATAACATCCAAAACAACGGCCATGACCCCCAAGCTGCAGAAGTCTAGGCCAGCTCATCTAAGGAAGCCGGAGAGCAGTATTCAGTGTGCGACATCTTATAAGCCCACAGCTGTTGAACAATGTCTTTCAGTCGCAGAGCTGAACACAGAGGCGACAGCCATTTCATGACAGCACCTCCTTTCTGGATCGGACGCTTTCGTGGCCATTACTAAAATCCTGAGATTTGGGGAACCATCGCGCACCTTGCTTCATCTCCAATACTCAAATTTTACGCCTAAAATCATCCTCGTTTTGTGCCTTTTTGCAAACGTGATGCTATTAAAATCCCAGCCAAGGAATAAATAACATGCCTTTCTGAATACTCCACCTTCAAGGGTCCCAGAGATTCAAGGGCATTCCCTCTTAGGATAGAGTTTTATCTCGGTTAAATCAAAGGGTCTTAAGATAGCCCCTTTCCTACATACCTCTCGGGGTAAATTACAGATTGATGTCAACACAGTGCAAGGGATCTAAGGAAAAGGATATTTCTTTCATAAAATAGTATCCATCGGAGTATATATTCTAAGTTACAAGTATGTTGCAAGGGATCATACAACATATGTCCACCAAAATAACAGACTCTAAACTGTTACTTTACCATGCTAGCAGCATCTTCTTACGTTTTAGTGTAAAGAAGCATTAGGATACAGTCTCTTTTCTTTTTAAAGAAAAAAACCTATTGTGATAGTTGCTGAAAGTGGAAGTAACCTGAGTCTGTGATTTAAAGGGCAGAACTAAGCCCTATTACTAAGCGATAACAGTGGCAGGAGCTTCTGGTTACATATAAACTGGCTCTCCATAAGCCCTGGAACATTATAAGGCCTCCATTTTCAGTACAAATGCTTGGACATGCTTTTAGAATGGATTCTTTTATTGACAACACAAGATTTAAAACAAAAACAAACAAACAAAAGAACTTGTTTTCCTTTCCTAAAAGGGAGACTTTTTGCTGTTCATTAATTTTCACATCTGTCAAGGACTGACAACTGAGTCTGTTGAGCAAACATGCATTCTTTGTGACAAACAAACTTCATATAACATTGAACTCTTAATGGAATTTTATGATCAAGTGCAAGGGAACTTGGAGTGACTTCACAGGTAGGAGGTTCCCTTGCAGTGGCCCTGGGGGACAGCCCAACCTCAGTATCTGCACAGAACAGACAGGCTGGAGCTTTTCAGGAGGAAAAATAAATCAATACAGCAATATACAATGGTAGACAAAGCTATCCATGTTGACATAGTTTTAGCACATAGATACATCCAATTCAAAAGCCTGTTGAACTTCAATTTGCATTTGGACTCTCACAGGAAGCAACAAAATATCAACTCTTATTGAACTCCCAATTTTGTTTCTGTTTAGGCACAGAATAGCAATATAAAATATCCAAAAAACTAAAGCAAACTTTTCTAAAAGAAAAAGCATTGTGAATTCAAGGAATCATTCAATAATTAAGAGGAATAATTGTTCAAAATTTGCGTTTTGGGAGTTTGGACTCCCACTCGCCCCCACCTAAGGATGTTAATAAAAAGACTGAAATAACAATGTAAAAAATATATATGAAAAGATCCTATAATCCCATAATGGTCTTAATATGGTACCCAGAGTAATAACTAACCATCAGGATAGTTATTTTAAAAACTTTAACTTTAAAAGCCTCTTTCCAAACAAATCGTTATCGAATCAAAAGGTACATTTTAAAATTAGAAAGGTTTTTTGAATTTGTCTTCTATATTTCCAAAGATGAATCTAACTCAGAAATCTCACTTGTGGGTGGTCTTGTGTCTTGCAAATGCCTCTTAAACATTAGGTTCATATAATGAGGGGGTACGTGTGTGGGTGTCGGTCACCTTCCCTTGTCCCTAAGACAAAGCAGCTGCCATCTGAAGGCTTAGATTTCATCTCTCTGACATTTACAATATTCCACCAATTAAACAATCATTTAGATCAGCAAATAAACAGGGCGGGGGACTGAGAGGAGAGAGCTCTCAGCCATTGATACCTTAAACCTAAATGTTAGGAAGGCATGTGACTCAAACATTCTACAGGAAGCAAATTTGGGGACTTTTAAGGTAATAGGGAAGTTAGAAATAGAGTTCTCTCCTGCCTGGTGGCCTTATAAAGGGGAGCAATTGTGTTCACCCTGAGCCACCCTGCCCATCCCGTTGGATTCACCCTCACCAGGTGGAGGATCTATACATTATTAGGGCAGATTTTCCCTCTGCCAACTGCTCTCCTTCCATCGTCTACTTCTTCTCCCCCTCCAAAGCACACCCCCGAAACTCTCCATTTGTGTTTGTGTCAAATAACAGGACCTTAAAAGTTCCACCTTCTATTTGTGCATCATTGCGAAGCAACCCAACGAATGTACATATGATTAACTGCATCATATGTGCCTGTGAATCTGAACTCATTCTAACATTGTAACTCTGGTGACTATACCACGCTCAGCCTTTATTGGTCACACGGTATTTTTCACCAACTTACAACTTAAAATGGAGGCAGACAATAGGTGGTCTTTTGTGACTGGCTTCTTTCATTGAAGTATATCCAAGCTTCACTCATACATTTTACATTTTATCAGATGGCAAAATGATCTGTCCACCTGTGACAACCATGGGTACTCTGGGTTGGAATACGTTCCTCTTTTATAGTTCACAAATCAAGGGTGACACGTAGGTGGTCATCGACAAGGATTTTAATTTGAACAGATCACCAATCTTGGCTTCAACCTTTTAGGAGTAAAATTTAATAAAAACTAAACTCCTAAGTTTAATAATAAATGAAAAATAACAATGTAAATATCAATTATTAGAGGGCACGATACAAAGTAAGTTCACTGTTGCTTTTTCAAGTCTTTTGAGATACCAGAGTAACATTTGTTGCATATAAGAAATTATGTTAACAGCCTATGCCAGGAGGCCACGCCCACAAGGCTCGGGGCACTACGGAAAAATATGACTTAGGCACTAAAAGAATGTGTCTTAACATTTATCAGTAAGTAGTTCATTGGGCATTGTGAATTTCTAATCAAGAATCCATCATCATCAGACCATCTGAACATGAACTAGCAGCCATGAAAACTTCTTAACAGAATGTTTTGTGACAAGCCTCAGTGTAACGAAGCCTTCGGCATGGTTTAATATGCATGCCACTGCAGCTATCTGGCTAGGAGGCACTAAGAATACAAGAAAGAACATGGTATTTTCTTTATGCTTGACCAATATTATTTTCTGCTTTTTTTTTTAAGCATTATAAGGTAAATGAATTGAATACACATACTTAGGGTAGTAAAAACTCTATAATTTGATTAGCTTGACTGTATGATTCAACACAAAGTGAAAGAAAAAACAAATAGGTCTTATAAGACAGTGGAAATTTTATACTTGGTTTTAATGCTGTTATATATTTTTTTCCTTTGGATCTCTGTGAGGGGAAGATCCTAGCCAACCCCTTCTCTGCTTTCTTATCGACCCCCCACCCCCACCCCAGGCACAAAAACAGAAAGGTCTTGCAGTGGGAAAGCCCAGGGAGACCAGAGGCTTGGCTGGGCCGTTAAAACCGGCAAGGCCCGGAGGCTCCAGGCTCAAGGCTCCAGGGCCAGCGTCCTTCCCAGGTCCCTGGGAAATGCCACCACCACCTTTGACCGGTACAAACGGAATCTGAGATAAGTTTCTCCAGATGTGCTTTTACATGGAAGTTCCCATGTTCTCTGGGCAGATCTGTCATAGCCCTGTGGAGGGACTGGTGCCCTGGAAGACCAGGAAGGGAGAAATGACCCCTGTGGGCTCCTTCACATGCTCCATCTAAATAACAAAGGCAATGACTACCTTTCTAGGCAAGGTCACAGGTCACTCATATGCTTCCCTCACTTTACACAAACCCAATGCACTCAGGCCCGCAGCATCACAGAACGCACAGCACCCCAAAATGCCAGATATGCTGGGCCCCAGGTGCACTGAAATGAGATGACCAAGTACTGTGCCTCCTGCACTGCCAACACCTTCTTCCTCTGTTACCTGTCCCAGCCCTTCTGAAACCCAAGTGGAACAGAGCCACCTGTCCCCTCAGAGTATCCACAGGGGACAAAGTCCCAGAACACAAGCCACAGAAATTCAACAGTCAATAGACATTTCCTCTGTCAAGGTCACAGATATTGAATGTTGGCAGATGGAGTACATCCAAAGCAAATCAGGGTGATTTTCAGTGCATGGCCTTTCCTTCTTTTCTGGACCCCAGAAGCTCCCTCTCTGACCATCTCCCTCCAGTGGTGCTTTGCCCCAGATCCCCGTCAGCAAAGCGGAGGACCCTCCCAAGGCCAAGAAAGAACCCCTGGGTTACCCACCCTGGTCACAAGACAGAAGGACACATGCCTCTGACAGCCTGCTTCTTACTCCCCTCTTATTTAACTGTAAGATCATCCAACTTAAAAAGCCCCTTCCCAAAAGTAAAGGTTCAATGGCATAATTCTCAAGGTCCACTTCAAAAGTCACGGTTGCATAAAACTACATTTAAGAAAGGACAAATCACCTTCTTTGTAAGGTATGGAATTTTCACTTTTCAAATGCAAGGTGACCGCCTCCTCTGAGGAGAGGACACTGAAGGCAGAAGTAGGGAGGTGGTGAGCAGAGGGATGACCGAACACAAGGCCTCCATTACACAAGCTGGAATTGTGACATCTGACTTTTTGAGAAACATACTACATATGTAATGAACGTGATTGTGGTACACATTAAGGTTGTGGGGATTAGCCTTATAAATAAACAAACAAACAAACAAGCAAACAAAAACAGGCTATCACCAACCTTATTGACCCCATGGTTCCAACTGGAAAAAAGCATCACTGATGCTTTCGTACAGACTTAGAACAATGCATTCTTGTAAACAGTATGAAGGGGTTTTTTTGTTTGTTTTCTCCAAAGATAAATAAAGAAGACATAACCTGGAAATGAAAAAAGCTGGCGATGGTGATGGGAGAGGTTTGCTTGTTTGTCTTTCCATTTTAGAGAAAAAAGTAAATGAACAGGAAAGTGAGCTGGAAAAAGTAAGCCATGCACCCACAAGCACGCTCTTCTGTCCTGGGCACAGTCTACCATCAGAAACTTAAAAACAGCGGGGGGGGGGGGGGGGGGGGCAGAACCACCATAAAACTGGTTTCTAAGATAAATGTTAGAGAAAATAATCTGACTACTGAGCACAAAAATTCTTTAATTGCTTTAATCAAGTGAAATGGATGCTAGAAGTAACTGTTGAGAAACCACAAGGAATAAACATGAAGCCCACCGCTTTGCCAAAAAAAAAAAACATGAAAAAAAATCAGGCAGAAGAGGAAAAAGGAAAAGGAGAGAGATGTGTCTTACACACAGATCACTGGACGTGCCTCTGCACAGTGTCCACCCCAGCACCTGCGGGATCTGGGGAGACAGCCCCTCACAGCCCTCCAGGAGCTGTCAGGGCTCAGCACGAGCCCAGTCAGGGCCAAACAGTAAACAGACAGCTGGAAGAATTACACAAACTGCAAAGTTGACATCATTATTTACATGCAATCAGGAAAAAGATCCCCCCACAGAGGGAGGCCTGTATGAGATAAATGCCTGAAAAATCCTTTAATGGAAGAGATGGATGTTGGATGTAAACAGACACTGGCATCTGAGTCCAAAGCACCTTGGGGGAAGTGACAGGGCTCAGAGAACAGGAAGAGTGGATGAGAAAGACAACAGGACAGCGCTTCCCTTTGACCTTTCACTGGTCCCAGCCCGACTCAGAGACTGGGCCCTGGGCCTCCTCCTCCAACACCTTCCATGGCCAAGACACCCCACTGAACCCCAGGATTAGGGCGAGCACAGCATGTGGTGAGCAGGCACCTTTCTAGCTTTGGCGGTGGCACATAAGCTGATGCTTTCAGGTTACATTCCATCCACCCAGAGGGTGCATCAAACAGCCGCTCCTACACAAAGCCCCTTCATATAGTGTGGACATGTGCAGGTCACCTAGCATTCTTCACTGACTAATCCAGTTACCAAAACATCACAGAGAAAAACGAATCCCACAGTCATCATTGGAAAGTGACCTGGGGATCCACAGGCCCATTGGGAAAGCCCCGCTCTCCCTCAAAGTGATAATAGCCTGAGACCCTCTTGCATTTCTCTTCTGCCTCCTTTTGCCTTCTTCAGAGTAAATGTTCTCGCACCACAAATGGCCTCCAGGCCCGAGTAGAACATACGTAACTCATTCAAAAAGCAGACACATCCCCCTACCAGGAACTACCAGCTAAGTATTACAACTCTTTTCTTCTGAGTGGAGGATGTTAAAAGTTTCTGTAGCGCGTTTTCAGTGTAGAACCCACTGGGGTGAATGAAGGTGAGGGGTCACCTTTTTTAGAATTGATAAAAGCAGAATACTCTAGAACTATCTTCTAAGGGCTGTAGCAAAGGTGGGGGGGAGGACTATGTACACTTTCCGTTTGGATTATGAAAAGCAAACCTCTCTTGAAGCGTTTTCCATGAGCTCATACTCTAACACCTTCTCCTGGGTTCAGTCAACCTGCGCGGTTCGCAATTTTGAGGTGGGTGGTTTTGTGAGAAACAGTGTTTGGATTTGTTTGAAGGTATTTTATCTGGGAGAGCAGCGGGGCACTTTCTGCCCCCAGCCCCTAATGAAACCATGTAGGAACATCAGGCTGGAAAGGAGAGGCATGGCTGGTGCTTTTCATGCTCTGAAGGCCAGACAGGTCCAGGAAAGGATGGCAAACGGAGTCCCGTGGCTGGCTGCATGTGTGGTCGCATGCTATGCCTGACTCCTCCCCAGGAGCCAGGACAGGGCTGCCCCCCACCCCTCCCACCCCCGGTCTCATGACCAACTACTGTTGGTGCTGATGGACCCAGGGCGCCCTGGTGGATATCTAAGCTGCACTGCAGGCTTAGGGAATGTCATCAACAACCAGAAATAGTGTCATTTCAATCCTGAACCCAGGGTCTAAGCAATCCTTAAGAGGGTGAGAAACGTCAGGAATGCCCAAGTCAGGATCCCTTCCTCGTGACTTACAGGAAAAGGCGAGGGTGGCAACAAGCAGGGGGACTCTCTAACTGCCCAGCACTCGGTCCTCCCACGGTCCAGACACCTGCTTGATCGTCGCGTGACCGGACACATGGCCTGGTGACTGGCCAGAGAAACGTCCTTCCCCAAACCATTCTAAACAAGCCCTATGAGTGAAATACATACGCGAACATGGATTTTTTTCCCCCAACACATATAAAAGGGAGGGGTTTTCTCACGACAGTAAAGAGTCTACACAGAGGTCACCCATGTTCTCAGGTTTCACACACTGAGACCTGGGCCCTTTCCTGCAGTGAGCATCTTTCTTTCAAGTGGGCGATCTGTTCAGAAAGGTTGAGAGGTTTTTGTCCTTGTTCATTAAAAGAAAAAAAAATTATTTAACTCCCTGGTTAATAATTAAACCACAGAGTAAGGACCATTTGCAACAATGATAATTAATTCTAAGTCTCAGTTACATGAGCCAAAGAAACCATATTATATCTTCAAGTTTCTCTCACCCTGTTCGAAGTCTCCTGGCCTCAGACAGGGGCCAGCCCAAAAAGGCTGGAATGAACTAAACCTGGACCATGGTCACGTGCTAGGAAATCTAACACTCACCTGTAGACCTTGGCAGCTTGCTTTCGACGCCTGAGATTAACTAGGCTGTACCTGCCCGAGCCTACAAGTGCAAAGGATTCTGGGACGGCCACAAATGAGGCTCAGGGAAGGAAGGGTGAGAGAGGCAGTGTGCAGAGCGGGCAGGCAGCAGCTGGAAGGCTGGGCACCGAGAAACCGTCCATAATTGGGTTAGGCAGCCACCACCAACTCACGCTTTCAGCACACCCAGCCCACACTCTGCATCAGCTAGTGGGCAGGTGGGTGTGCTTTGTTTTCAGGAAACCTGATATCCACATTCCAGCTTTACAATCACAGCCATTATTTGGGGGGTGGGGGTGGGGGGTCTCACATGGTCAGGCCTCCTACCTCTCTTTCCATTACTGCCTGGGGCAGGGATCATACCAGAAGGAGCTTCAAGAGAAAAACAACACTGTTTATTTTAATAGGCTAGGATGCTTTACCCGCATCTAATTCAATCCTCAAAATACCTCTAAAGGTGTTTCTTCCCAATGTACTGATAAGGACTCTGGACAAGTTCTGTACAAACTCTTGGAGCCACAAAATCTTGATCCCAAAGCCCAAACCCCTGAGACTGATCAACAAACACTCCCTCCTATAAATAGTCGTAAGACGTAAATTTTGCTACCCCTCCCCTTAAGGACGTTATTTTTAACTCTGCATTACCAAGCATTGAACTCAGTAAATATTTTCTAGTGACGATATTACTTGATGTACCCAAATTCAGTGCATACATACAACTTGCATATGCTACCGTGGAATCGGGAATTGTAACAGCTGAGAGAAAGGAGGCTGAAGAAACCTACAAGTCAAAAAGATCCGCAAGAACCTGACAGGTTACATTCAATTCTTGGTACAAACTAGATATACACTGTACTGTACTGTTTCTAAAAACACCCATTATATAAGAAAATTAGATTCAATTCCTTGCAAGAAGATGTCATGCTGACGAGTTGGAGGTTAATTACTATGAGACACTAACCAATCAAGTCAAATTTCAGTTGCAAAACTGGATTTTATCATTGTAATCATAAAGTCACAAACTATTTGGAACTATTTCCCACGTTTAACTGATTGTCCCCTTCTAAACCACACACACACACACACACACACACACACACACACACGTGTGTTTATATACTTTCCAGCTTAATCCACGTTGTCAAAATACCGGACATGTTATCAATATGCAGTTTTAAGTGATAAGTGATTAGAATGGCAATAACTCGGTTAATTAGATGCCCTGAACTCTGGCATGTGGTTATCCTGGCCTACATCACTCACCAGGGAACCCTGTATTTCTAAGCGCCCAGGCTGGTGCCTCATTCTGACCCTATTCTTTCTAGCAGTAAAAGCAAAACCAGGTTCTCAGATATTTTGTTCTTGCCCAATGGGGAAGGTTTGCCCAAGGCCTTCTCTGCTTACTGTCATGAAGAGACTCACCGATCTCTGAACTATCCATAAACTAATCCCAAGGTAGAGAAAAACTTTTCATACTTAAAAGTTTAACCTACATGCCATATTATACGTGGCAGGCTAGTCAGAAACTGCACAGGCCCACTGTGCGTAATAAATAGCTTCAAACTTCCTAGGAAGAAGGACAGCATTATATAGAGTGATTTTAAACATCTAAAATCATTTGGGGGAGGGAGGCTAACACTTTGTGAGGGGTGAGATGTATAACTATTACATTGTTTTATACACCTGAAACTAATAAAAAAAAGAATAAAAAAATTAAAAATAAACATCTAAAATCACTTTGCAACAAAAGCACTTCCTGAGAAATAGCATCGGTATACTCCACAGAATTTATTGAGCGGTTCCTCATAAAAATAACAGACGGTTACATATAGAGAGTATATACTAACTCCTAAACTAGATTAAAATCAAATGCCATGGTGTGGTAATGAGGCAGTTGTTAATACTATCTAATACAGGAAAAAGGTTTGTTTTGCAGCCCCAAGTACTTTATTTTTTTCAAAACAAATCCCTTATTTAAAAATAACCAAATGGCACCATTCTACCCTAAAGTTGATACAAGTAAAATACATTAAGAGATTCTGTACCATAGATACTGTGCTGGAAGTCAGTGCCGCACTAGATAATCTCAGCTACTCCATACACCCATCACTTAGCTTATCTGCAAAGGTAGATTTCAGACACTGCTCTCCAAAGTACCATTCGGCTGTCACAGTTATTTTCCTTTAAAATGTTAAACATCCCAAACAGTTTAAACAGCTTTCCTTTCAAAATCAACATTACAAAGCACACTTTAGACATTTAAAGTTCTTGCAGTATTGAAGAGAGGTATTACAGTATAATGTTCCACACAAACTGTGGCACACAAACCCAGTGACTCCGCCATCATTGAACTGTAAATATGCTGCGCCTGGTAAAAGTGGCTGGACCTGAAAACCAAGGTATGCAATTCCTTAGGATTCGAAGTCATCAAGTTCATTGTCAAGGGCAGGCTGCCCCTTCCAAGTCCAGTCCCGTGGGCATCTGCTCCCAGCTGGGTTTATCATGGCCTATTCTGACAGATCCTTACAGCGGAAAACCTGCAGCTGCTTCGAGGTGTCCAGGCCCAAAAGGACAGTTCACTCATCTCAGGCCCAGCAGATACCTCTCTGCTCTGGGGACAGGGCCCCTGCCTGTGGGATCAGGGAGAACCCAGGGTTCGACCCCACTCGCCTACACCTGAAGGGACTTGAGGGGCGGAGTAACAGCCCACCTTCAGGGACATAACAGAAACAGCGAGGGTGGGAGGATGTGCTGCTCAGCTCCTCTCTCTTGGGGGAAAAAGTTTTAAAATAGAAAAATATTCTACTCTATCTTTAAGAAAGATAAGATTTTTACTTTAGCTTAAAGTTTTTAAAAAATGAAAACCCTTGTAAGATCGTGAAGAAGGCAAGATGTCTTTCTTCATCACTCTTATTCAGCTACTGCGATAAGGCAAGAAAAGGAAATAAAAGGGACACACACTGGAAAGGAAGAAAGAAAACTGTACCTATTTGCAGGTGGCACGATCACCTATGTGGAAAATCCCAAGAAAACCTACAAAAAAAAAAAAAGAGGAGAAAAGAAAAACTACCCTCCTAAAACTAATAAGTAAGTTCAGCAAGTTGGATCTTGATATACTAGCAATGAACAAAACAATTAAATAATTAGGTAAAACTCTAACAAACACATAAAGGACTCGTATGATGAAAACTACCAAATACTAATGAAAAATCAAGAAGAAACTAAAGAAAATGGAGAAACAGCTTGTGCTCAGGAATGAATCAGTGTAAAGATGTGCATTCTCCCACAAACTGATATACAGGCTTATTGAAATTCCTCAGGAAATGCCAGCAAGACATTTTAAATTGTAGACATACTATTCTAAAATTTACCTCAAAGGACTAGATAGAATTGCTAAAACAATTTTGAAAAAAAAAGAAAAGAATGAAGTGAGAAGACTCAGTTTACACGATATCAAAATTTACTGCAGTCAAAATTTACTACAGAGCTGCACTAATCAAAACTGTGTGATACTGGCAGAGAGAGAGATACATATATTAATGGAAGAGAGCAGAGAAGCCAGAAATGCACACATACAAATATGCACGACTGATTTTTGACAAAGGTACAAAAGCAATTCGATGGAGGAATGACAGCTTTTTCCACACATGATGTTGGAGTCATTAGATATCCCTAGAAAAATAATAATAATAATCCCTCAATCTAAGCCTCACCTCTTATACAAAAATAACTCAAAATGGATACTCTTTGGGGACAAGCGCTAGGCAGAGTTCTTAGACTGGACAACCAAAGCACAAACCATAAAAGGAAAAACTGATAAATCAGACTTCAACAAAATTGAAAACTTTCACTTGGCAAAAGATCCTGTTGAAGAAGAGAAAAAGGCAAGCTACGGACTGGGAGAAAATATTTATAAACCATATATCCAACAAAGAACAAGTCTTTAGAATACAGAAGAACTCAGAAAACTCAATATTAAAAAAAACAAACAACCCAATTAGAAAATCAGTACAAGACATGAACAGATGCTTCACCGAGTAGGATATAGAGATAGCAAATAAACACATGAAAAGATGTTCAGCATCATTAGCCATCAGGGAAATGCAAATTAAAACCACAAAGAGACAGGGCTTCCCATCCATCAGATTAGCTAAAATGAAAAACAGTGACGGCACATGTGCTGGCAGGGATATGGGGAGGCAGGGTCATTCACACATTGCTGGTGGTTATGGAAAACGGTACAGCCATTGTGGAAAAGTTTGGCAATTTAGAGATGGACAGCGGATTAGTGATAACCGGGATTAAGGAGCAGGAACAGGTGGAGGGAAGTGGGTGTGGCTATAAAAAGGCCCCAGGAGATACTTTTGTGGTGATGAAATGTTCTGTATTTTGACTGTATCAACGTCAGTATCCTGGCTGTGATACTGAAATACAGCTTTTACAAAATATTACTATTGGGGGAAATTGGTGCATGGGATCCCTCTTATATGAAGTCGTATATGAAGATACAAGTATCTCAAACTTTTTTAAAAATTCAGTGGAACAAAAAAGTCTTTAAACAACAAATAACCTAACTTCTCATCCTCAGGCAGCATCAGCAGACAGACAGCTTCTTGCAAATCACATCATTTCCTGACGTAGACCGTCCAGATGTAGAACACAGCTCAGCCCAGGTTACCACTTCATCAGGAAGTCACAGCTCCCAAAGAGGTTAGTTTTTAAGTCTCTGTTTAGAAATCCCATCCTTAGGCTAAATTACATTCATTCCAAAAGGACTATTTCAGTTATAAGAGTTTAGGATTTTATACTATAAAAGCAATAAACTAAAGGAAGACCTCAAAAATAAGCAATCATAGCAATTAGCACAAAAGAATTTCTAAGCCAACGATTGAGCAACTTTCTGAAGGAACAAGACTATTTTAAACTAAAAGAATGCATATCCTAGACATGTTTATTGCAGGGTTATTTGTAATACGAAAACACTGGAAACCACCCATGCCTAATTTGTAGGGACTGAAGAAATTGTGCCCATCATTGTAGCGTTATGCAGTGGTTAAAAATAACCAGGTACATTCACGGGGACTGTCAGAGAATGATAACCACAGTAAATTAGTAAGCTGAAAATAGGTACCGAACAATGCAAGAGAATGATCCCATTTCAGCCTTTAAAACGATATAGTATTGGAGTATGTGTATCGATGATGTAAATAAATGAGATAGAATATTCTCAAAGTTATTTGTAATGAAGAGGGATGATGACTTGACTGGGTGAAAGAGGAATGACTTTATGCTACAGACATTTTAAATGTATTCTCATTGTTAAAAAAAATCAGAACACAAATTTAGATTTCTATCAACCAATCGTGATTAAAATAAGATGTGTTTTCTACTTAATTCAACTAGGTAAAAAAAAATAATAATAAGTTACTTCCTTTCACATCATCCCAAAACGCAGATTCAGGTTTTTATCTGAACCTATCATTGAGTTGTTTCTTCTTAAAAAGTGACTAGACCAGGGACTCACAGTCTTTTCAGGGGAACCTACATGTTAACAGAAAAGTTATTTGCTCACATAGGTTTGAGAAATGCTGCTGAAAACATACACAGCAAGGGAACATAGTAATCAGCCTTTCACTTGGCCAGTGCATGAAAAGATGCTCAGGGAATTTCAGAGTTAGAGAAATGCTGCACTTGATTCCCTTGCCTTTGCAACATCCACAAGTTATATTATCCATCAAGTTGACCAAGACAGGCCATGGATTCAATATGGCCTCAGCACCTGGCATTGCACAGGTCACTTCTCCATATAGAGGGAGCATGTGACCTGCAGATGCGAACAGGAGTTACAAAATCTACAAGGTTTGTGGAAGTTCAAAGAAGTTTCCATATCTGCCCTACAATCTTGTTTATACAATAATTTACCAAGACAGGTTAAATGTGATAACTCACTATTTCTATTCAAAAAGCAGGATAAACAGTAAAAACACAGCCACATACTACTTTACAAAAAGTTCAGTTAAATAAATCTAAGCATGATAACTGAGAAATTGGGTTCTACACATTATAAGCAAAGACTTCACTAATTATCTGTTGGTTTCCCATCGAAGGTAAAATTTTCTAATGGACATAAATGTAACCTGATGTACAACCTTACTAATTTTGAGGGGATATTTAATTTTAGCAAAAGCGATCAGACAAGTCCCTTCTACAACCCAACCAATTCATTCCCCGTTTTCCAAAACAATTTAAGTTTGTCTCACCTATGGAAGCTTCAAGATAAACTTTAGAATCACTTTATCAAGCTCCAAATAAACTGCCGAAGCAGTGAAATTATTTTTAAATCACAAATCAATTTGGAAAGGAGTAACACTGGTGATATTCCAGCTTCCCACCAAGGAAAAATGATGTTTTACTTCATTTAAGCCTTTTTTTCTATTGGGTTGTCAGAAAAGTCATAACGTCTTTTTCTGTTTTTCATTGCAAAAATGCATCATGACTTTTCCGACAACTCAATATATTGCTCAGTACGATTATGTGGATTTTCCATAAATAGGTCCCATACATTTCCTATTAGAGTTATTCCTTGTTATCTGGATTATATCATTAAAAAGAAATGCAGTGTTATTAATTTCAAATACATTAAGCAATTCAATTAAGTTATCCATCTAAACCTTAAGGGGATACCTTCAGGAGCTAGCCTGCCTGAATGAATAGTGAAGGATGACGTGTAATTAGCCTGTTAATTTCACCTGTAAATAGGAAATTATAAAACTCTCCAAATGGTACTTAAAAGAGTTCTATTAAGCAAGCTACATATTCACCTTACAGTCTTACTTACTGTTTAATTTACACTATCCAGAATTATTAAATCGGATAACACATTGCAAGGCACTCAGAGTAATGTCTACATAGAGATAAGATAATAAATATGAATGTTGTTATTACAGAGAGAGAAAGGTCCATTGGCTCTATTCTTGGTTGCTACCTTTGAACACGTGGCGTTCAAGTGTATGAGGTGTGTCTTTTGAGTACAGCCTGCTACACCTCCTGTTTGGAGGCTGTCCTCCGGCACAGGGCTCTCCAGGTGACAGTCCCCTAAAGCTGCGTGTGGATCACTACAACAGCTGGGGTTACCCAAGCCAGAAAATTCAGTGAGTATCCTTAACCGTCACAACAGAACCAGGAACTCCAGATAACCATGCACACTTGCCCACCAGGGCCTGGCATGAAAACTCCACTGCTTATTAACTCATTTCTGACCTCTCTTTGCTTGGGTTCCCTCTGTCCATCTTCCCCTCTGTTCTAGAACATGCCAACAGGGAGTCTGCTCTCGTGTTCCCTCTACTGGAGGGCTGTGGCCCCAGAGCTCCTGCAGCCTCTGCCTCAGCTGAGGAAGGCACCCTCCTCCAGAGACAAGCCAAACCACATGCTACTTTGTCACCACCATTTTTTCAATCACGTGCTACTATGTATCACTCAGTTTCCATATCTGTAAAGTGGGCACAGTCGTAGTTACCTAATGACGTTGGAGATTACGTAAATTAATATTTGCAAAGTGCTTAGAGCACAGAGCAGTGCTCTGTCACTATTTCTTGAATCCGTGAACTAAAATAAGCACAAGCCTACCTGCAGAGGAATCTTTTTTTAAACAGTCAAAAATTTTAAAAGCTAAATTTTAGAATCAATTGCGCTTTAAAAGTCATTACTATACATGAGGCACCGCTCCCCATTCACTTGTGCTGGATTATATAACAGACAAAAAACTCCTTCTCCTGGGAATTTCCAGAGCCCTGTCGCACAGCCAAAATACACTGACCTTGACTGCATCGTACTTGAACAAAAGTGGACGTACGGCACACTGGGTGGATGTTACTGCTTTGTACCCAGCACACGGCGCTGAATGCTCTCGTGCTCACTTCTCTGACAGTGATGCCAGGATGTGAGAACAATATGTAAGTTTTTAATCTTACTTAAAATGGATTATGCACTCCCAGAGCCCTGACAAGAAACTACTCTTCCACTCTTTGTGGTAGGGTGTCTATTCATCTGCAGAAAGACTGCTGGTTTGGGGGCTGGTGGTGGGTTTTTCCATGGTTTTCAAAAGATAGAGAACTACTGACATGCTAACTTCCAGAGACTCTACAGCGATCAGTCACCGGAAGTTGCACAGAGCAGGTCACAGCCAGAGATCCAACAGGTGGCTCTGGTGGTTCCGACTGCAAGGCCACGACCAGGCTCTTGCGAGACTACTGGGAAGGTGGCTCAGTGCAGGACAGACCTGAAAGGCGATCCTGTTGGTCAGAAGGGAGCAGCCTCACCTCCTTCCTCCTCCAAAGAGAGCAAAACGGGGGTCACACGGCCAGAGTCACATGGCCAACCCATGGCCACCCAGCCCAGGGCTGACCCACGCCTCACTGGGCTCCCCTGGAAGATGCCTTCCTATTGTCCAGGAGCCTGAGGGCCAGAGGGGCTCAGAAAGCCCTTGGGCCCACTGAGCCTCTGCACCATTCGGCCAAGTGCAGGTGACGGCCCCTGTCAGGGTCTCAATTTCATCTCCAGTGAATGGAGGGGTGGGGCCAGATGACTTCCACTAGGAAAGCAGGGCATCAGATATGCACAACAAAAGGAGGGACTGGAGGGCCGGCCAAGTGGCACATTGGTTAAGAGCTGGCTTGAGACACCAGCTCTGAGCAGCAGGGCCCCGGTTCGGATCCCACATGAGGGCCAGTGACGTTGCGCCCTCTACAGCTAAGATGGTGAACAACAGCTCGACCTGGAGCTGGGCTGCCGTGAGTTGCCGGCGACAGAGTAGGCTGCAGCCCCTGCTGCAGTGGGCTGCCATAAGCTACCGTGTGTGGCTGGCAGCCAGCGTGAGCGGCCAGCAGCCGGTGTGAGCTGCAAAGAGCCACCGTGAGTGGCCGTCCAGAGGCCGGCGACCGATCTGCCTCACCCGGGAAGACCGCAATGGAAATACCAACATGGGCCTGTGAAGCAACGTCCTCCACAACTCGACTGAAGAACAAAAGGACAGCAACTTGTCTGTTCCCCTTCCCCAATTCCCCAGCGCTGTTCCCATTCCTCAATTCCCCAATAAAATCTTTAAAAAAAAAAAAAGGAGGGACTGGAAACCAACAAACCACGTCCACAGCTTAGTGTCAGGGATTGTCAGCAAGGAGCAAAAGGCTTCCAGACACTGCTAATTTTTTCAAATAAAACTGAAGTCAGTAAGACAGACTGTAGAAGCCTTACAGCCTCCCCATGTCCCCCTAGAGTTAAAGATAACCAGATGTCTGTGACAGTGACCCAGAAGCACATGCAGATGCCCCTCCCTCCCTGTGAAGCCTTCAGTGGCCCCTGGTGGAGCTAGTCCTGCTGCCCACTGAACCCCTCTCATGTTCTCCAGGCAGTGGTAAAATCGCCCAATTCTGCTGTTTTCTCACAGATCAGTCCAGAACCTGGTCTTACTGAGCATTGTCAGTGATGACTCTTCCACCTAGCACGTAGTAGGTGCTCAGTAAGTGATAACGCCTCTCCCCCTAACACACACACACCCCCAAAACAGAATAGCACCTATGGTCTTTATAAGATTCTCCCATCTCCTCCACTTCCCCCACCAGCAGTCATTCATCTAGACCTGACTGGAATGACCTCCATGTCTGACCGTCACAGTGAACATACGCTACTTTTCAGAAAAATAATGCAGCCGATCCCAGCTACTTCTCTCCATGGCGGGGTCAGGGGCTGCACCCTGTCTCACATCTGTGTTCTTCTCCTTTCCTTCTCTCCATCAGGATGTGCGTGCCTCACCCTCCTGCCCACCACGATGTCCACCATGACTATGGGCGTCCCTCCTCCACCCTCGCAACGGAAGGAAAGCTGCTCTTTCCGTCACTGACCTGTGACTAAGATGCCAGAGCCGCCTGTACCCTTGAGATGGCCCTTTGGTCCCCATCCCTTCCTTGCAGAGGACACTAAAGCCTTCTGTGGCAGGCCACAGATTGTGTCTCTGACCAGCACTTTATTTCTTAAGCAGCCCCCTGCCCCAGACACCCTCCACCTTCCCCAAACCCTGAAATGAACTAAAGGCAAGTTCCTCCCTCTTGGAAAGGTTAGAGCTGACAGCCCCTCAAGTTTAAAATTGGAAAGCACATGCACCGGCTCCACCAAGTCCCAGGGTCACATGAATGAAGCGGTGGCCCATTTAAAACAAACCACGCAGCTCAGAGGAATGATTCCATCTGGGGCGAGTGCAGGATTCAAATGATCAGGAACAGAGCGTGCTGGCTTCAGAACCTCCCGGCCCGGCCCCTGCTGCTGCCGCTGCGGTGACACACGTGGGCCAGCTCGGTATCTGAGCACACCCCGGGAAACAGGCGGCAGCCCTCCCTGGCGCCCGGTGATTACAGGGCAAGGCTGAAGGCGGCAACAAGAACCGAGAAACAAAGCCTTCTGTGAAACCAGAAACCGCACAAGGTCACCAAAACAGCAAGAACTTGTCAATCCCAGAAGCCCTTCGGTAAGGAATTTTCCTAAGCACCTGTGCCCAGCGCTCAAACAAGATGGGCTTGACACATACCTGAGACGACAAGAGCCAGACTCCAGCCACCCCACCGGAAACGCCCCACCATTCAAGGTCACGAGTATGTAAGACGTGGGTCCCTTGTGGGCTTATCTGTGAAATCACATCCAAGCACAGACCAAACAACTGCTTTGAAAACACACTTGGGAGAAAAAAGACCATATCCTTGCTCACTGATGTGGCCTCAGGTGAGTCGAGACAGGTGAGGACGGATCAGCAGTGATGATGAGGTGACCAGGAAACGTCCACGTACACCTCAGCTTTCAGAGCCCCTGACTCCAGCCGGAAGGGGCTGGGGGAGGGGGATGTTGGCAGAAGAAGCTCTTCAAAGTAACGCTTATGAAATCAAGTACTTAGAAGGCAACTCTGCTAAGAACGAATAAGCCTCTTTTTAAAAAAGAAATACAAGCTCTGGCCCCACCAGCCCTCCCTTCAGTTTACGGAAAATCACCACAAAGAGAAAACCAACATCAGTCAAAAGCTGCTTAAAGGATGTGCAATGACGTGAGATTCAGAAAGCCCATGTATGATGACAGCCAGAAAGGAGGCTGCGGACCTGGCTGACGCCCACCAACATACTGAAGCAAATACCCCTTCAACCCTCAGCACCCTTCCTTCCTCAACACACCTCCCCAGTTTGCAAAGATTTGTTCAGCAGGTCAGTGGTTCTCAAAGTGACCAGGACCACCACCGGGTCACCACCGGAGAACTCGTCAAAGGACCTGCTGAGTCAGAAACCCTGGGGATAGGGCCCAGCCCCTGAGTTTACCAAGCTCCCCAGAATCACCACCCAGGGCTATCGACCTTCCCCAGCTGACCTTGGCCCAGCCTCAGCTGGGGCTCAGCAAGCTACACTCTTACCTGAGCCAAGTGTTACTCTCTCCTTCACAGCCTCAGAGGGGACAGAAGACCCCTCCCCAAGGGCTTCCCCCACAGTTGGGGCCTTGGGACAGTCCACAGGTGGGTAACTGTGGTGGTGGCAGTGTCACCAGTGTCCCAGGCTGACATAGGAGGAGAAGAGCACTGTCTAGGGAAGTGGTCCCTGAACTCGGGTGCACATGGTACTCACCTGGGAGCTTTAAAATTTACCAATGCCTTCAATGTCACTGACTGTCGAAGAAATGCCAATCAAAACCACAATGAGATGTCACCTCACACCTGTCAGAATGGCTATCTTCCAAAAGACAAGAAATAACAAGTGATGGCGAGGATGTGGAGAAAAGGGAACCCTCGTGCACTGTTGGTGGGAATGCAGATTGGTGCAGCTACTGTGGAAAACAGTATGGAGGTTCCTCAAAAAATTAAAAACAGAACCACCATATGATCCAGCAATTCCACTTCTGGGTATTTACCCAAAGGATACAAAGTCATTATCTCAAAGAGATATCTGCACTTCCAAGGTCACTGATATTATTCACGATAGACAAGATATAGAAACGACCTAAGTGTCCATCCATGATGAATGGATAAGGAAAATGGGGTGTGTGTATACATACACAGTAGAATATTCAACCATACAAAAGACAAAAATCCTGCAACTTATGACAACAAGTGGATGAACCTGGAGGCCATTATGTTATATATAATAAGCCAGACAAAGCTCAAAGAGAGGCAAATACTGCACGGTATCACTTATATGTGGAATCTAAAAAAAATTTTTTTTTAAATGCCAAACTCAGGCACAGATAGTAGAATGGTGTTTGCCAAGGGCTGGTGGGTACGAAAATAGGGAGAGGCTGGTAAAAGGGTACAAACGCTCACTTATAAGATGAATAAGTTCTGAGGGATCTAATAGGTAATATGGTGACTATAGTGTATAATTGAAATTTGCTTTACAAAAAAAGTAGATATTAAGCATTCTCACTAAAAAAAATAGTAACTATATGAGGTCATGGATGTATTCATTCATGTATATCAAATCATCATCTTGTACCCTTTATATATATAAAATTTTATTTGTCAATTATACTTCGATAAAGCTGGGGGGGTAGCGGGGAGAATACTGGTGCCCTATCTCACCCCAGAAATGGTGACTGAATTGGTCTAGAAGGGAGGGCAGCCTGGCTCTAGAATTTTCAAAGCTCCCTGGGTGATTACAATGAGCAAACAAGGTTAGGTCTTCTGCTGACCCGTGACTGATAAAATAGGGCAGCATACAAGAGGTCCCTAACATGCAGCTGTAGAGGGGGTGTGGCATGAGGGAAGACTTCGCCCTGAAGTCTGGCCTAAGACAAGTGGAGGGTCACCCCCGCGCAGAGAGCCCCCAGGGGGCCTGGCACCACCAAGGGCTGGATGCAAATCACCTGACTGGTTTGTGCCAAGTGTGGGGTTCATCCCATCCAAAATGTGTGGCTGCTACACAGGGCAGACAGGGTGTCACCTGAGGAAAATCTGGGTGCTATATGCAAAAAGAAACAGTTGTTGATCCAATATCTCCCAAGGGACTTCACAGCTTAAGCAAGAGCCCATGTTAACCTTTGTGGCAAAATTTCACGTACTTCTTAGGAACTTTTGATTGGAATAATAAGCTATCTAGCATATAATTTCTCCCTCTCAGGGGACTGATTTATCCCTTATGCTCAAGTTAAAGTTCACAGGTGCCTTGATCTCCCCTAATTGTTAGGAAAAGTTTTTATAAAGTTGAACTTCCAAGTCAGTAGCAGCCAAAACTGATAGTCACTCCGAGCCACAAGGTTTGCACAGCCCCCAAAGGTCTCTGGACCGGAATGTATGGGAGGGGAGGGCGCTGATAGCAGTCAGAAACATGAGCTACTTATCTAATGCGGCAACAACTCCAACAAGAGAGTAGCTGGCTACTGTAGCCAGGGAAGAAGATGATAAAAAGAAAGTTTCCCCATTGGAAACAATGTTCTAATTCTCTTATCTACACTTGGCCACAAATGACCCGAGGGAAGGAGCATAACCAGTATTTACCTTCAGAAGGAGAGGCACGTCAATCCAAAGCAAGGTTCTCTACATCTGAGGTTAGGACATAAATCCATGGGTCTCTAACTTAAATGGTAGAGAGAGATTTGAATCAAGCAGTAGCAATGGCTCTGCCCTCAGGGGTAGGAGAAGGAGTGGGGTCCTGAGCCCCTCCCCCTACTCAAAAGCAAGCACATGTAGTGATCCCAGGCCCTGTGGTGGCATCTGCCATGGAAAAAAATACCAAATCTGCTATTCCTGATCCATTTACCCACCAAAAAATAAAAAATAAAATAAAATGACCTTTTGAAGTTGTCCTTCTTTCTAATTCTTCACAACCTTTTCTTCTGTTCAAAACAGCCTGTTCAATATCAGTCCCACAGAACAGAGCCTACCACTCCATGCAGACTCATTAAAAAAAAAAAAAAGTATCAGCCCCTTTCAAAAAGTTTCTACATTTCCAGATAGAGGCTAGAAAGCATGAATAAATCAACTCTAAGAAGCACTTACAAATCTAAAACTGTCATTTTTAATAAAGTTGGTATAAGATTTATTTCACAAATGTTTTAAGTCAGAACATTTATAATCAAACCTCCGTTTAGTGTTTTCAGAAATGTTCAGATTATTGCACAGGTGCTGTGGGGTCATAATCTTAAAGAAAAACTTGGTGCTTTTGCTGCAACTACAATTCTGTTTGTCCACAGCTGGGCAGCTCTCAGTGGAGAAGGCCCCGGTGGGTGTGTTATAAAGAGCACAAGCAATGTATTTGTTTTGGATCTCAGCTGTGCACATGAGTCTTGCCTCACCTAAGTGGCTATGAACACACCTCTGAGGGGGACACCCAGGGCATTCCCATACTGTTAAAAAATTAAAAGCCTTCCTGACTGCTTAAAAGAAACACACAAAAAAACCCTCTCAGCAGGGTGGAAGAAAGGAAGGAGGAGGGGAGGGAGGCAGGCAGGGAGGGAGGGAAAGTCAGCTAGAACATCAGTAACTTGATAAGCACACTGCTGGTAAACAAAGAACCCCCTGGGTTTTGTAACAATTGCCAATAAGCAAGCAAGGAAACATGGCAAACGTCACCATGCCTTCGTTTTTTCCCCCCTCTTCCTTATCATGGAAAATGTTCATTCTGAAACAAAGGCCTTATCTCTCATGAAAGTTGTTGCTTGTTCATAGATGAACTGCAGTGGGAAACCCAAGCTCTGGTCTGAAATATATTCTTTCCAAGACGCTCGCGGGCCTCACCACAGATCTTCCCTCTGGGGGCCTGTTCTGGCCCAGCTCACCTGCTTCACCTCCCACATCACTTTTCTGGGTGTCACTATGTACAAAACTGATTCTCAGCTTACTAGCTAAAGCCTTGGCCTTGGCCCTTTTCCTCAGCAAACACACATATGTATGGAAGCACACACACCTGGCACGTGGATTTGCTCTGTGCGGGGGACTCTGGGAACCCCTAGGAAAGGAGGGGGGGTGGGCACACAGAGGGCAGAAGAACGGCAGGCAGCATGCTGGAAAGAGAAGGCACAAAGCCTACTCAGCACTGTTCTCCAGAAAACTAAATATCCACTGTCCTGCCACGTGAGGAAAACGAGAACAGCAAGGCCTATGTGTCCGTCACCTTACTGATCTCCATTTTGGGCTTGGGCAGAAGGATGGACAAACGGACAGATGGAGGAAACAAAGAGCAGGACTACAACCACTCCCCGCTCTGAGGGCTCCCCTGGATTGTAGGACCCAACTGTCATCAACAATCCCCTTAGAAGCTTCACCCATGGGGTTAAGCCAGAAGCGGTCATTCTCCACCTTGAAGCATTCAAATATACTGCCAGGAGGACTAATAAGACACAACTGGGACCTTCTGATGGGCTGGGGATTTTGAAAGGCTAAGAGGCCAGGAACCTGTCTGAGAATGTGAGGACTATGGGGGACCCTCGTGCGCAGAAAAATGCACATCGACAAATTCGGACACAATATTGAGGATTGATTCATGGACGCCCCCACACCCTGAACCTATCCCTTGACTCCCCAGTTCAAAGGTCCTCGGGTTAAAAATCTGTTTCTTGCCCTAACCTGTAATTCCAGCAGAGGGCTATGTGGCCAGCCTGTGGTCACTCATTCTCACCTCTAAACCTGGAAGCCCACTGAGGCGGTAGAGACCCAGGATTGCACGTCTGAGGGTAGTTCCAAGTTAGATGCCCTCCAGTGTGCAGAGAAGGGGCAGCTCTGGGCGGGGGGACTTCAGAGGCCGCTGATGGCCCACTGACCCCAGAGAACAGGAGAGACCACAGAAAAGCCAAGGCAACACCTACGGGCATCCTCCACAACAGAAGGAAAAGGACATCTCAAATCCCGCTTTAGAGAAATTTTGCCTGGAAAAAACTCTGAGCATGTGCCATGTGTACTTAAAAAAACCCCAAAAAACAAAAGCAGCTATGGCTAATGAGCATCACAAGTTGTGCTGCTGTCATGCCACTTGAAAAAAGGTGGAACAGAATCATAAATTCCCAGGCAAAATGAGACACAGAAAATAACCATGTCAGAGATGGCGAATGGAAGAGCCAATAAGCTCCCTACGTACATGGGTCTAATTAAACCTTTATCACAAATGCCAGCAATCAATAAAAAAATTATTTCTTATTCAATTTGGGTTTCAGTTTTAATTACGAGCCTGCAACATGCTGTGATTCTGAGAGCATCTGATACGTTCTGATATATTTCCTACAAGTCTAAAAAGGAAGGGATGATGGCAGATGCCTTCCTACTTGTCCCGTCCTCACATAGCACTGGGGCTGGGGTGAGGGCTTAACACGCTCCTGGGTGCAGGCCGAGGCATACAGCTCTGGGTTTGTACAGAAAAAGAACAGAAGGAAGACAGCAGAAAAGGTGAGAATATGAGTTCACTTTCATTCATTTTTCCAATGTATTATACTCACTGGCACAAATATGGGTGAATTTGGCAATATTTTACAGGGCTTAGGTGATTTAAATGACAAGACACAAATCATATCCCTTTATAAACACACCAGCCACAAGATGCATACCATAAAGGCAAAGAAAGCTACTTTTTGATGCTGTTGGCTTATAAAGAAAATATTAAGTCCTTCTATTTAAAATTGTTCACAAAACTAAGCGAACTATGTATTTATACAGTTAAAACATTTGCTGATTCTGCTGATATAGAGATTCTGTGTCAAAAGAGTTAAAATAATGGGTGAGATCAAATAAACTATTTTTTGTAACAAATATCAAATGGGATCACATTTCACATTGTCTAAATGTATTAATATGTAAGCTCTGAGGGGCCAGAGCTGTCCACTTTTACTTTAAAATCTGATACCTCTGGTACAATGCCCCAGTGTAGAAAGAGCATCTCATGACTATTTTCTTTGGAAACTAAGTAGCAATTAAAATCAAAGCTACTAAAAAAAATAAAATAAAATCTCAGTGCAGCAGAAGGTATCAGGAGACTTCAGCCCAATTTCCTGGATACACAAGCTCATCCAAGGTCCCAAAGGGTGGCATGTATGAAATGAGAAACTGTGGCTTTCCATTTGGCAACCAGTGGACAAAGGGTCCACCATTTCCTCCATCAGTTTAACTTTCTAAGTCTGGCTTCCCATCCACCTGAATTTTACTTCGTGACTATAAGGCCCACACCACTCAGCTACAGTTTGCAGACTGAGGAGCTCTGGGAATTTCTATTATTTGGCAACATTCTCAGGAAAACATCGCCCCTATACAAACACACAAATATTCAACAAGGCTAAACTTGGGAGATAAGATGAGCATAGTGCTCCCCACTCCTTGCTGATCATACAGCACCATCAGGAAGTGGGTGCCCCAACCAGTGGTGGCTGCCTGGACCAAACAAAACGGTTTCATGTGGAAAGTTCTGGTCATGCCCACTATCCCCTGTCATTCTATTTTAACTAAGAACCATATATTTTAATCTCTTAAGTCCTATCATTTCTAAAAACACATCATGGTAAAAACCTGCCTACAAGATCACTACACTTGCAAATTGTTGAATACCGACAATAAAAAATATTATCGGGGTTATTCGAAGCAAAACTTTTTTCAGTACACGTTTATTTTAAAACATCTTTTAGAAGGGGTGGAGGAAAGAATCTTACTTTTGATCTCAGTTTTCCAAAATTTCATGAAGAGGTGAAAAAACAATACAAACCACACCCAACCAGGTAACTACACTGAAGCCTCACGTACGAATCCACCCTTCCTTCCATCACGGTGGTAGCAACCCTGGCAAGAACACTACTCCCAAACAGAGCCACCAATGAAACTAGAGCCTACCTGGAAAAGAAAGTGGAACAGAAACACTCATGCTCAGAAAAGATATTTATCTCCTGAACTATTAAAAATAATAATACTGAGCTCCTTCATTCCCTAGGACGCTTACTAAGAGATAACACGAAGAACCTAATACACACATGTCAAAATGAACAATTTACAACTAATGATCCAGAGAACACAAAAAAAAGATAGATGGGAGAATGAATGGTTTCCAATGACCCATGTGAAACGCTCATCTGGGCTTCCAATAGCTCAGAACCACTGGGAGAACGGGGGGAAACCCATTCTGACATTGTGCCACCCCAGAATAACGTGCACGCTAGATGTGCTGGAGTTTTTCTACAAATAGAGTAATAAATGTGTCACTTGCTTAAGTAACCTCCTGTTGAGATTTTCAGAGTACCTTAAATTAACAAAGTAACTGACTTAGTACACCCCTTTTGGGGTGATGAAAATGCTTTGTTACTAGATAGAGACGGAGATTGTACAACATGGTGGATGTACTAAGTGTTCATTTTAAATGGCTAATTTTATGTTATGTGAATTTTATCTCAACAAAAATAATAATAAACATTTTCTTTTTAAGAAGCAAATCTCCCATCACATACATCAGAAATGAAGTCTTAAACTAGATGTTCAGTGGCTCTGAAAACACATGGCACCTGAGTGGACCTGTGGGTGTGTGGACAGTATCAGGAATTATCCTTCAAACAGTGTCATTAAAAATATATACTAGAAACTGTTGAAATTGGTTTAGTATTCTCAATTATCCTATTATCTCTGAAAACTCTTCACAGTGTTTATAAAGTATTCCCCTTCTCTATGCTGAAAGCCTTGATTTGCAATGAAATCTAATTTCCCTTCCTTGTTAGGAGACCCCGGCATTCTCCTGGGTGAAATTCCTTCCCTGCAAACACTAGCCCAACACTGTGTGTCATTGGTACTTGTGAAGGTTGTAAAAATAAAAATTATTTATTTTTACTTCTTAAAGGTCCTTTTTTTGGGTCTTGTGATAAAGGTAGTGTAAAAAAGGAAAAGATAAGCTTGTTTGTGAATACTCCTGCATTGTCTTATTAACTGTAACATTCGTGGTGACTTTTTCTGATTAATAAGGAGAAAAGTTGTATCCCGGTTAAGACACAAAAGCCTCATGTACTTAAAAGCTCTGCTAAGCCATAAAAAGCTGATCATGTGGTGAAGAGGTGAGGGCTGAGGAAAGAAGGGTTAGTGTGAAATATGCAGAGTGGGTACCTATTTATTGCTAATACAGCAGCCATAGGAACGAATCAGATGCAACAGCAAGTGCTCCCATCGACAATTATTTTCTCCAGAAAAATAAAAAGGCTGAAACACACACCCCAACCTGGCACATGCACAAGGCAAGGCTGGCTCCAAGGGACCCAGAAGGACAAAGAATGCTTCAGAGAGGAGACGCTGTCACTGAACGCCACTCCCATGCACGGAGTCACACTGGATGGGATGGCGTCACAGCTGCAGGGTCTATGGCAATCCCATGTGTCTCCCATTATGGAAAGTGTGCCCCATGTTCATAAGAGCCAAGATATGGAAACAACCTAAATGTCCGTTGATTAATGGATAAAGAAAAAAATATATATATATGTATGTATTTCCTTTTTATGACTAATATTCCACTATATATTATTCAGTCATTTAAAAAAAAAAGGAAATCTTGTCATTTATGATAACATGGATGAACCTGGAGAACCTGATGCTAGCTGAAATAAGCCCAACAGAGAATGACAGATACTGCATGATCTCACTTATAGGTGGAATCTAAAAAGCCAAACCCAGGGACACCCGGTTAGCTCAGTTGGTTAGAGTGCAGTGCTCATAACACCAAGCTTGCTGGTTCGATCCCCACACCCTCCACAACTAGATTGAAACAACTACTTGACTTGGAGCTGATGGGTCCTGGAAAAACACACTGTTCCCCAATAAATAAATACAAAAATGCATTTAAATAAATAAAAAAAGCTGAACCCATTGGACCAGAAAGTAGAATGGTAATTGCCAGGGGCCATGGGGAGGGGAAAAATGGAGAGATGTGGGTTTCACTGTATTGTGTGTATACTTGAAATTTGCTAAGAGTATAGCTCTTCAGTGTTCTCACCACAAAACAAACAAACAAATAAAAGTAACTATGTGAGGTGATGGATGTGTTAATTAACTTGATTGCTGTAATCATTTCACAATGTATACATATACTAGGTCATCATATTGGACACCCTAAAAAAATTGATTGTGATGATGGCTGCCTAACTCTGGATAGACTAAAAATCACTGAATTGTACACTTTAAATGGGTGCATTGTATGGTTTGTGAATAAGAATTCAATATAGCTATTACCAAAGAAAAACAAAAAAGTGTATGGTATTTGCAGGCACATCTAGACAACCAACCAATCTGGAAGCAGCAGCGGGAAGCAAGGTTTACTTACTTAGGGGGTTTCTTAGGGACTCTCCGGCCCAACATTCAACACGTTTGCACAAAAGTGACCCCAGTTTTAACAAGTGAGGTTATACCAGAATTTAAGGTATACTTGGATGAGACTAAGCCCCCGAGGTTCCTAAAGGGACACCCACACCAGTCCCAATGCCTCACAAACAAGGGGAAGGTGGGTGGGGGGCAGAGGAAGGCCACCTGCTCTACACCAGGATGACGCGACACAACGCTTTGTTCTAAAAAATAAAACCGGAGTCCCAGCCATGTCAGTTGTGCAATGTCAACGGTTGCTAAAAACAGACCCATAAACAAACTAAAGTCCTCAGGATGTGTGCTTGCTTTCTAAGATCATTGTGACCCTTAATTCACATCCTAACTCGCAACACCAAAAAGGAACACAACAGAATGGGGAAGGATCTAAATACATTAAGAAAAACATAGAACAAAACAAAAAAAGAAAAAAAGCACAGAAAATGCCAATATCAAATAAGAGGAGAAGATCAAAGCTGCCTTTAGGCACAGTGCATTGATTTCATTTTCTCTCAAATATCTACTTTAAAAAAAAATGTAGTTTACACATTTGAATGAATGTGACATCCTAACACAAAAATTAACATTTGGAATGTGTGCCTTTTTGAGAAATGCATTTCTGTATTGAAAAACTTTTGGACTAGGCAATCACAAGGTTCAAAAATCAAAATGACCTAAGAAGGTATACATGTACGAGGTACCAGCTTCTATTAGTTCCTTGTATATTGTTGAATGTGTCTTTATGTAAACACGACAGTCACGGCAAATGCACAGAAATCACTGTGCCCATTAGGAAGGACCTGGCGATCCCCACAGGGGATATGGGAGGGGCAACGGCTCCAGGTCAGGGGTGAGACCACTAATGGGTGGAAATGCAATGAGAGGGCCCGCCTCCAGCCTCAGCAGGAAGGGGCAGGCTCCCGCAGGGCTGGGTGCTGTCACATGGGCTCTCCTAGCCCAGGAGGTGGGCAGCTAGTGTCTGTACCCCTGGCTCTGGCCTACTCACCCAGGTCGCCACTCTCGGACAAGCTATGGAGTCGAATTGTGAGGGCACGACCCTCGGCTGGGTCCCTGTCTGTGACCTGGTAGATGAGATCATCTCAGTGTTACCCCTCCACATCCTCTTCACTCCTTCCACCCTCCTCCTCCCATGACTCTGTAGCTCTTTCCTCTTGCCCATTTTGGCTCTGGATTATGTTCCTTGTCCCTCTCTGCCTCTGTCCTTGAGACTTATTTGGGATCCAGCAAGGGCTGGAAAGCTATGCAGTGACAGAGAGCACTGACCACTAGAGGTGACACGGTGGCATGTATCCGTGAGACCTCAAGCCACCAATGCCCATGACAGCCGATAACTGAAGTGCAAACGTCCAAGTGCCCATCGCACCCTGCAGCCTTTCCACAGGAGAACACTCTGGAACTCAGGGCCAGGGTCGCCTTCCACATAAGAGCTGCAAAACCTGCACAATAGAGTTCATCGCCCATGCACAAGCCACATGGTGTTTAAAAAGTCCAGATTCTCCCAAGAGGGCATCAATCCACACAGCTCTATGCTAAACTCATCTCCAGTTTACTTCGCATTTGGTGTGAAGAGGCTGTTCAGAATATGTCATTCTTAAATGTTTTAATAAATTCAACATCAAAAAGCAAACGATACCGGCCAAGAAAAGAGTTGAGCAATGGTTCCCTCCCCCTTTTCAGCACTCTAGTGTGTGTTTGATCTGTACCAAAGGATGGGGAATCAGGAAACAGAAGAAATATAACTTCTTACATAATACTCTCCAAATCCAGCAATGACTGGGAGTTCCCAAAACGGAATCTCCATTTCGCCAAAAAAGAACATATCCTAAAACCTCCCCCATGGCAACCGAGACCTGGACCCAACACACTCCAGTCATCACAAGATGGTAACAGGCTAGCCTCCTTCTCCTGCCCAGGGGTGACCCTGGCAGAGCCCCGCTGCAGAGGCCAACACGCACACGTCCACGTCTGCAGTACCAGGCACTCGGCTCGGCTGGAGATGCACAAGGACCGATGTAAATGGTCACAGTGTACAAGCCTCACTAAATAATGGCACTTGTATAGAGCTATCATTATGAAAATCTGTAACACTTCAAAAGGCCATTATGGGGCTATTAAAAAGATTTTGCATTCAGTTTTCAAGATGACTTAGGCAGAAAGCCATCCCTGCAGTAATTACTTTATTTATCACTATGTAAACGGACCTTAATGCTTCATTAAAAAAGAGAGAAATGATGGTGCTCTCTTGCAGTCACCAAGCAGAAGTGGCAAAACTGGTCAATGGGAATAAGAAGCAAGTCTCCCAGTGCCGTTGGGCAGGCGGCTAACCCGCGTAAGGAAAGAAAAGCTCACAGCATTAAGTAACCTTGAAGTCACGCTGTGCTTGAACTTCAGAGGGCAGACACCACATTCATTAGCAGGTTACCAGCACTTGAACTATTACACCTGATGCAGATATTCTCAAAAATATGTACCCAAGGAATGAAAAATGCCTTCAATAGATTCACCTTTATCTGACATACTGCCCCAGACCCCTACACAACTTCAATTTTTTTTAAAGTCTCTTTTTTTTTTTAATTCAGTAGGGAAGTGGTTAAGACATCTTCTGACATACACGCAGAGCAACAATTTCCAGGTTCTTACTGGGGTTGTCAATGTTGCAAGGACATGAAGCTATTTTGATAGCACCTCACTGCAACAATACATGTGTCCATCTAACAGACCTGGCAGGGGGCTTCTCTCCTGGGATGCAAGGGAAGGCATTTCCCACGTCAGACCAAACCACAGGGATACTTTGGCGCTTCCATTCTAATACAGTGAAAAATGAGGAAAATACACGGCAAAAATTCCAAAGCCAACATTGTGATTGAAATGACGAATGAGCATGTGGTCTTCATCTAATGCTGTGGTCTTTTCGGGGGCACCCCAGTGCCACTTTATATAAATCGCCTGTGAACATAAGCCATGAACACCTGTACTGAGATGCCGACACTGACACGCTCAGATTTGGGCCAAGCTGGGTAGGCATTTTGCCCCTAGCTTTCCAGCCGTGAACGGAGGTGATGCCACGTGTGTGTACATGTACGTGTGTGTGTGTGTGTGTGTGTGTGTGTGTGTGTGTGTGTACACTTACAGGCATATAATCGATGTTATTAACAATGATTACTCCTTTGATAGGATGTATTCTTCTCCGTACTGAGTGATGCGGGGAGAGGGTGCTGGGGATAAGTGTAAGAAACAGATAAGAGGGATGAGTCCTTTCTATAAACTGCACGGTGGTTCCTTTATAACAAGTTTCCTAATCCCCTCCAGTTAAATTAAAAGCACTCGTGCTCCACTGATGCACCAGCACTCTTAAAGTTACTCCCAAATGCAAGTACACACATCTTTGTTCTACTTCCATCCCACAGCACAGCAAACGAAAATCTAACACGTTCTTTGTGGGGACGATGGTGGCTTCAGGAAATGTACGGTCCCGCCTCAGTGCCAGTCCCCCCCCTGAAGTAAGAAGGACAACAACCTAAAAAGCCTACAGGCAGTGTCTGGGGCTTGGGGGCTTCTAAGGCCCCACCATCTTCAGGGGAAAGAGCAGACATGGCTCTCCATGGTCAGGAGAGCTGAGGGTCCACAGGACGGGAAGAAGGCTTTGGATCAGCTGAAACCTCAGGGAAGGGGGCTGCAGTGGAAGGTGGCACTGTGTCCAGGCCTTGTGGCCAGGAAAGGCTGGGGACACGGCAATTCAGCAGCAGGCTGTCTGTTTCCTCACTGTCATCTACCACCTGCCACTTGGCCACTACTTGAGTGGCATCACCCCGTGACCTGAGTGGCTGCAGAGAGCAGCTATAAGCAAACAAAGGGACACAGGAGCCCGAGGGAGGATGACCAAGCTGAAATGCTAGTGGCACCTACTAAAGTAAAACGAATGGACCCGACGTGGAAATTTTTCATGGGAAAGTAATGAGAACACCCATGCAAATGCAAATGGAATACAAAAACTTTCTGAATTAAAAAAAAATTTTTTTTAACTTCACAGAAAAGCATAAAGCCTCAGTTACACAAGAGAAAAATTCTAAAAGATCTGCTGTGCAACAAGACTGTGCTGTACACTTAAAAATGTGTGAAGAAGGTAAATGTCATGTGAAAGGGTCCTTAGCACAGTGAAATAAAATTTTAAAGATAAAAAATAAAATTAACAGTAAATCTCGATTGTCCCAGAGCATGCTTTTGAGGATTAAGGAAAAGCAATGTAGGTGTTAGAGAGGCAAGAACAAGAACACGGAATTCACGAGTCAAAGGTAAGAGACTTGGGGGACGGAACCAGGACACACAGTTATGGGGATGACAGGAGTCGGGCAGATGCCATCGTGGTGGATGAATCAGTCATTTAATGCTGGTGTGTTTGGAGAGAAAGCTCTACTTTCAACTGCCAGGCACTGAAACTTTCAATTGAACAAAGGTATTGCTCCATTAACATGGGAATTGAGGAAAAACAAAACAAAGTGAGTGGCACCACTGAATAAGATGAAACAAGACGGCAAAACGTGTCCACTATGACAATAAAGAGAGACAAGGCCGAACTTACCTATTAAAAAACAAAACTGTTGCATTGGATTTGAAAAGTCCAGCTCTATTGAAAACAACCACCATGATCACCAACCTAAAACAACGTGACAGAGAGTTTAAAAATGAAGAGTTTGAACAAAGGTATACCACGCAAATGCAGATAGAAAGAAAGCAAGGATGGCAATATTAAAATCAAAAAAGGATTCAAGGCCGTAAGTGTAAAACTGGAGGGATGTTACATGATAAATAGGTAATCTGAGGCAAAAATAAGAACTATAACTCTTCACACACTGAATAACATGGTGGGTGAGTACAATAAGCTAAAGCTCTTAGAAATAAGAAAGCTTGAAAATTATAAAAGATTCTTTGACCTACCATTCAGCTTGACAGTTAAAACAAACATTGACTTGGAGACTCTAAATATAACACAGTAAGTTTGATTTACAAAATACAGAATATGAGAGGTTATTTGTAATTTACAAAGGATATAATTTTTTTAATGTCCATGGGACAATTAAAAATTAATCTTGTATGTGGACACAAGTAAATGTTAATAAATCCCCTAAAAGATTTCAGAGCTACGTTCATAGATAATAACAGAATATCAAAATACTCAAAAGAAAATGTAGTGACATGCTTCTAAATGATCTCAGAATCAAAAGGCAAGTAAATATTTTAATTACAAACCATCTAGAAAATAACGAAATGGGGATTAGTTCTCAAAAACCAAAGGTACATAGCTAAAGCTCCTCTCAAAGAAAATTTATGGCCACAAATGCCACTATTTTAAAAAAACTAAAAATTAAAGTAAAATGAGACAGGCATTCAATTTAATAAACTTAAGACAAAAAAAATAGTAAAAGTGAGTTGATAAAGATTACAAGCTTAAATTAAAAAGGTAAATATAACATTAATATACCTAGCTCTTTGAAGAAGGGGGGAAAGAACAAAAGCAAAAATATGCATTAGTAATAAGGAAGAGGATATTACCATGGATATTACCATGAAAAAACCATAATAATATTATGTAAAACTGTTCAATTAACTTAAATTTTAGGTAAACTAATTTTCTAGCAAGTAGTAAATATCAAAATCTGAAGAAAATGTAGAAGAGATAAATTGAACAAGTGAGATATAGTCTGGAAAACTAAAGAATGTGCTTTAAAAGATTTCAGGGTAAGACAGGGGAAGATGTCAAGCCCAGGTGGTTTTCCAGTTGATTTCTCCTAAAAACTCAATGTTTCCTATATTTTGTAAATGCTTCTAGACTCTAGAAAAGGATGAAATTCTTCTTAAAGCATTTTAAAAACATAATCCTAATATCGATATGTGATAGAGTATAAATAAGGAAGAAATTCCAGACCCATCTCAAGACTACAGTAATAAAAAATAAATAAAGTATTAGCAAATCCAATTTAGCAACATATCAAAAGCATACCACACCAGAACAAATTAAGAGTTTATTCCAGGAATACAAAGATGATTCAATATTGGGAAATCTAATCAACGTAATTTATTACACCACAAAATAGAGACGAAAGCCACAATTACATCATGCCAAAAAGACATTTAATAAAACTCATCAGCCTTTTTCAATAAAAATTAAAACACGAATGGACACATACAACTTAAATATGATAGATTCACCAAAACTTAACAATAAGCATATCCAATGCTTAAAACACTGAAATATTTTTATTAAAATCAGGAACAAGACAGCAATGCCATTTTCCACAGAAACAAAAGTACCAGCAAACGAACAAGGAGGGATATATACATAAATACAACTGAATTTACTATAATCCTGTTTTAGTAGCAAAACAAACACAGAATGAAAGAAAAACAAGAAGCAGCTCGATTGTCCATCAATCAAGATGGTTGTCTAAATATGGTACATCCATATTGTAAACTGCTATAATTTTAACTCATCTCAACACTCGTGTGCAATTGACTTAAAGTGATATCCATACTTGAATCATAATGCTGCAGAATACTATAGATAAAATACTCTTTATATTAATAGGATGATCCCATTTTTATAAAAACCCCCAACTGTATTGTATATATGTGAATATTTTTTATATTCCAAGAGAAAGGACACAGTGGAGATTAAGTTTTCTTTGTGTGTCTTTTATTTTTCACTTGTATCACTTTTTGTTTTTATTTGAGTAAAAAAAATTTTAAAGAGACCGCCCCCTATGCCACCCCCCCAAAAAAGATCTGTTTTGATGGTACAAAGCACCTCCCAAGCACACAAAGTTTAGAAAGTGATGGTCTACAGTTATTTCCTGGACAGATAGGAAGGGCGTACACTGTAGCAGCTGGCCTCGGGTCAATTTATTATAGGTTTGAATCCTGACGTCTCTTAGTAGTAAGTGCCTTAGCCCCTCCCAGTCTCTGATTCTTCTTTTGTACATGGGGATACCTTCTCCCACCTCTCACTGGCTTGCTGAGAGGACTAACGTTGGCGCTTGACCTTGCAAAGCTGGCCATTAGGAGTGCGCTTTAATTAGCTTGATCCTCTAACAAATGAAGACAGACCTAAGCTTCCCCGCCCTGTGGGTTTCCAAGGGCCACCTGGCATTTAGGACGTAAATCCGTGGCTTTTGCTACTTCCGACTACAGCCAAGGTTTTCTGCAGATTCCTTTCCAGTGTTGCCATTCCTGCCAGTGTCAGTGAGTCAAAGGTGACCTGAAAGTGTTGGCAGTGCTCTGTTGTCATGTTGGGAGATGAGCACAACCACAACACCAGCCTTGAACTTTTCAACTGGTATTTAAAAAGCAGCAACTTCTCTCAAATACTCACAGCCAGGGATTTCCTGGAGAAGATCACTCAAGACTCTTTTGGATAACACAAAGGACAAAGGAGACTTTGGTAGAGCCCTCTACTTCCAAATCCCAGACAGAAACATAGAAAGAAAACATCAGGAAGAGCCACAGTGAACGCCTCCAAGCTGCCCGGATTAATTAAAGGTCATTAAAAGGAGAAAAGAAAAAAGGAAAGGGGAAATTTTGAGACCTCACTCCCAGTCCTGACACTGATCCCTTTCTGTAAGACAGTATTAATTAAAAACAAAATACAGAGAAGGGAAATGTAACAACAGGAAAGGAAGTTAGACTGTGTGATGAAAACACATTTAAATTTTCTGAAAAAGAAAACCAGGACTTCCCTGAGAAATGAGCTGCCCGGGAGGCTGGTGGGAGCATTGCAAAAAAAGTCAAGAGCAGAATACTGTCCCTGAGAACCGCACAGAACCTCCTTGCAACAAAGTCACAGCCAAGAGTGAAAAGAGAAACACCTCAGCTTCAACTGCAAGTATCCTTTCTCTGTTACAGACAGAACTTACATACAAGAGATGTCCCAACTCGCATCTTTGTATCTCACATTTTCCAAGATACTTGTTTTAAGATCCAGGCAATGTCATAAAAAGGAAATAAAACCATCTGTAAGAAACATTAGCTTACCATGGTTTCACTAATGGAATTCTTCACCATCTCCTCCCAGATGATAAGTTAAAAACAAAATGAAATGACTCAAAAGCTCACGTATGTAAAATCCAATTAACTTTATAAATATACTTAGTTAAAAAAACACTACATTCCCTTAAGAATTTTTATCAAAGTTTATCTGATTCTCCAGTCCCAAACATATCCCTCATCTCATCTGAGTAACTGTTGTACTACTGTTTTAGGATTTTCATCTTAAATGTTTGGTATTGACGGAAATGATACATTTTAATTAAAATCGAATTATGTATCATTTATAATAATTCAAAATACATTTAAATATATATAAATAGATACAAATATATATCACATCACTAGTTGGGGCTACATTATTCATGTGTAAAATATATTTAGGGGATAACAAATATGGTTTAATTTCATAAACACTCCATTCCTTAAAAATGGATCTAAATCCAAACAACTCCACAGACAGCAGGAACCATTAACTACAATTGCCACACGCCCTGAGTTTTCAGTTATGTGAACTGATTTTATACAAAATGACCGGGTTTGGGGTTCAGAAAATAATGATAAATGTCAAAACTCCACAATAAGTGAATGCATTGTTGAGAGCACGTGCTTGTCACTGACTAATATAAGGGGGACAAGATGTGGAAGGGCCAGTGCTGAAGGCAGGTGTCTGGGCAGTTGCCTAAGTGGGCTTGAGGCCACCTCACCTCAGGACCCAAAGAGCGAAGACTGTACACGATCGTGCATGGGGATCCCCAGAAAGACATAGCCCGATGTTCTAATTCCCACATAAACAAATAGACATGGGAGGACAAAAGAAATGTACAATACAAGGAGTTAAAGGATTATGTTTATGTACATTGATTATCTAGAATAACACTGACTTGAGCGGGGGAGGAAAAGGGTGGGAGAAGCCAATCCAAATCACAGCAGATACCCAAACGACTGTGTTATTTTGTTTTCTTGTGGTTTTCTCATTCGTGGGGAATTTCTTACAAAGCAAACCTGAACATCTCACACAGAGGATTTAAGAGTGCCAGTCAGAACACAAGTGGGCGTAAGTTGTCCGGGAAGCAATTTGGCCACATGGGTCAATAGCCTGAAATTCATACCTTTCCTCAGAAATCCTGTTTCAGGGGATGCATCCTATGCAATTAATTTGAAGTAAAGAACAAAGATTGAGGTATGATGCTCTTCATTGCAACCTTACTCATCATCATGAAAAATTATGAAAAATTGGAACCAATGCAAATACCCAAACTTTGGGTAATTGTTAAGTACATTACGGCATCTTTGTGTCATGTAGTGTTACAGAGCCATTAGAAATAAGGTTTAGAATGAGTTTATGGCCCTGAAGAGCTTTAAAATGCCAGGAAACGAACCTATTAGTATAAGAGGCTTGACTATGCTGAAATATGTTTTCAAAATCTAAAAGAAAATATACTCAACTGCTCTCAGTGATGGACTTACAAGGGACTTGACTTTTCTGTTTGTTGTTTTTTTTGCCCCAAATTCTTTAGCTTACAGACAAATTGTTATCCCTAGGTGAGTAGTTTTAGGCAATTTTTGAAAACAGAACAAAATAAGAACAATGCATGATAGAAAGAAACCATCCTAGGTTCAGAAGACTTGAGTTGTGTTTGCAGCCCCTCACCCTACCCCCACCCTGGGATAAATCACTAAGCACCTCAGCATATGCATCACTTTTTGCCCAGGAAGGTGACAAGCTGGGCTAGATTATCCCAGGGCCTCTCACAGGCAAAGTGCACCTGGTCCAGGAGGCCAGCCCTCTTACCTGTGACCCACAGAGAGGCTCAGGGCACCGGGACACAGTGAGGGTTGCAGAGCTGGCCAGCCCAGACCCCCAGGGGAGGCATGGCCAGGTACTCTAGTGTCACCTGAGGAGACCTTCCTCTGCCTGTACAGTCCCCTCCTACACCTGAGGCTTGCAGCTGCTCTTACCCTAGAGGAATGGTAAGAGGTTGAGGAATGACCAAAGAGAAAGGTTAAGTCAAAAGAAAGGTTAAGTTGCTCAAGTCAAAATGGTGTTGCTATTTGTAAATAACTCACTCTCACAGATTCATGCCCGTCCCTTCTAGGCAACGAAAAGGGAGAAAAAAGGATGGCCCCTCTTGGATGGGAATCCAGCAAATATCTTTATTCACTAAGAAACAAGAATAAAATATCCAAGTAGAACAGATTTTCCTTTGTTTTTTTAAAGCAAAGAAAGCAAAAGCCTGAAAATATTTATTTTGAAAAGTCTAAAATGAGATGGTTTCCCCAGCTGATACAGTGAACATGACAGTGAACTAGTATATCCAGAAAAATGAGAAGTTTACATCATGCTGTCACCTACCTAGCCCAGCCTAGTCACAGCCAAATCTAATCTCTCAGGCCAAATATGGTGTGATAGGGTTACATAATTAATTTTCCTGTTAGGCATAATTGTTACTGACTTCATGTCATTACAGTGTCAGCTCACCCAGTGGATGATTGCTATCACAGCCTAATTACAAAAACACACAAACAATTTGTAACCATTCATTATTAAGTAACGTGTGGGGCCTCAGTTGCTCATGGAAACTTCGAAAAATGAAAATTAAAGGCAAACTGGAAAAAAGGTGCTTAAGAAATTAATAAATTAACCTTGATGACATTTCTCAGTTGTGTTACAAGGTATCTAGCTCTCAGATTACCAGCTAAACATATTTTCTAAGAGCCACATTGTTTGACTTGATTAAATGTCAGAGTGACCCAAATTATTCTGTGTCACCAAGAACAAACAGAAATACAAATATTTAAGATACGGTTTAAATGTTCCCCTCTGCACTAAAACAGACAGTACTCCCCGTTGGCTACCGACAACAAGGCAAGCACAAAAACCCAAGTTTTAAAAATAGGTCAATTAAAAGGCACTTGTATACTGAAAGGACATATTCTGTGGTTCCTGCTGGTACTAGTATAAGTTTATAAAGACAAGGAGTGTGTCACAAAGTGGAGAGAACCACAAGCTACAGTGTCATTCCCTCTCACCAGCTGTAAAGCCACCTAAAAATGAAACTCAGTGTTGCTGAAATTACATTCTAGGTTACTGGTTCCCAGTGTACGCTCCCTGTCACTCACAGAGGTGCTGACCTGCAGTATCTGAGCCAGTGACAAAGGTGGCATCAGTCCCATCTTACAGATGAAGAAGGTGAGAGGTGAGAAAGACCCGATTACGTTATACCAACCGTAGCTACACTCGAGTTTTTAAACAGGGAAAAAACAGGCAATGGTATCTTCTAGGAAGAACAAACCCTTGTTGAAGAATGGGCCAACGGGAAACCCTTAACCAGTGCAGGTGTTGGGGGTCTCATGGGAAGAAGAGGTGCATGGCAAGGCCTCGTCCCCGCCGGGGCCCACAGCACAGAGCCCTGTACACCTATATGCAGTATGTGAATGAACCAGCCCAGCCTAAATGGAGCCTCCACAGCATTCCCCTCTGGCTCTTACCTCTTGTAACTCCTGGAATAACCAGGCAAATGCTGAAAATCAAGTTCTAGTTGAAAAGCAAGGATGGATCAAGAACAAAAGTGAATGAATGAAATGTTGGCCATGAAGGTACCAACGTACAGATAAATCGCCAACGGACGAACTCGGCTCACATCACAAAGAGCTGTAAAACACTCTGGATGCTGACAAAGGAAGAGTCCGTCTTACATGTGAATAACGAGAAATACAGGACTTGCTTTCGGATTTGACGATGAAGGTCAGTAGAAAAAGATCTGCGTATACATTTTCATGTTACCTATAATTGCTGAGGAATGCACCTAACGGGTGAGGAATGGACAAACTGTGCTATACATGCAGAGGCAGAAACGGGAAAGCACATTTTGGTTATATAAGGCTCACTCCCTGGCAGCAGTGAGCAAATCAGAAATAAAAACGAAGGGGGGAGGTATTTTTAGCTTTAGAATTATTCAAAAGGCAAATATTTCTCTGTTCCAAATATCTTTTGAAAATCTTTGGCCTAACTAACCGCTCCCCCCAACACACACACAGACACACACACACACACACACACACACACACACACACACACACACACACACACA
>NW_017731385.1:3946475-3948198 GCF_001890085.2 Hipposideros armiger
AGTCCATTTGCTGTCCAGGGGCTGTAATTTGGTGTAGCTTTTTTTTTTCTTTCAATCTCAAAATCCTCTTCTAATCACTACCAACCCGTCTCCAAAACCACACAGCACGGTTCTCATGCCCACACACCTCTTCTTATGACATTTACTTGTTGGAGGGAACGGAACCTATGATGCAAAATAACCCATATTCAATTAATTGACTTAGCACCCCAAATGACTTATAAACTGAATAGGAAAGGGTGCCAGTATGTGGGAACCACTCGAGCTCTAATTTGAAGGACATATTGCTGGAGTCAGCAGCTTGAATTTACATTATGCTGAATTTACATTATCTCCTGACCATTTGGCATTAGACAGTTCAATAGCTGATCGCTTAAAAAATTAATCATAGTGACCCATGAACCTGGTGAAGTACAAGTTCATCCCTCAAGAGAGCACAGGATCAACTCAAGAGGTACGGTGTAAGAACAAAACCGTTCTGAGCCAGTGTTTAGTTTCTTAACCAGCCCTAATTAGTAAAAAAATCAACACCACTCATTCAAGTGCCAAAAGAAGTTCAAAGCAATAATTGACAAAACACACCCATCGGCCCTTTGAATTCAACTCTCAAAAGCAAAACAGAACCACCAAAAAAAGAAAAGAAAAAGAAAAAGAAAGTTCTTTTAAAACATGAGAGCATGTTTGATCAGGAGACCTTGTGACTTGAATGATGACAAGGATAAGGAGACCAAAAAAAAAAAAAAGTAAGAAAAAGACAAACATGTAGTCTGGAAATATCCCTTTCTACAAACTAAGAAAATACACAAGTTTCTGCTAGTGTGGCTGATGTTAGAAAACTTCAGACTGTGGCAGAAGCCACATGCAAACATCTAAGATCGACCTGGGGGCGTTCCAGAGCCCCATGCCACCTGAGGACAGAGCTCCGCTCTTCATTTTTTAAGTTTTAATACATAATATAAGCAGACTTTAAAAAAAGATACAAAAATGGACAATGAGGCATGTCACTTCCATGCCTGTCCCTACTAGCTTGCCCCCCACCTGTCCCCAGCATGTGTCATGGCATTAATCAGTTTCTTGGTTTTCTTCCTGGTGTCAATCTACACAAACACAAGCAAATGCATATCGTCTCATTTTCGCCTCTTACATTTTACAAAACGGAAGTATACCTTGCCAGTTTCACTTAATATCCTGGAGATCTATTCACACAGAGCCCAGAGCGGCCTGAGGCTTTTTTAAAGTATTAATTATTAATTAATAATTATTAATTAAAGTATTAATATTAAAGTATTCTACTGTGTGCATATATCTTAGTTTATTAACTAGGCCCTACAGAAGGACAGGTGGGTTGTTTCCAATCTGTTACTAGTTGTATGTGTGCAGGTGTCTTTGTCCAATAAATTCCCAGAAGTGGGATTTCTGGGTCAAAAGTTACACATTTATATAACTTGAATACTGCCAAGTTGCCTCCCACCAGGGTTGTACCATTTCGCGTCCTCAACAGCAATGTCTGACCGTTCCTGTTTTTCCAAAGTCTTGACAATAGAGGCTGCTGGACAAACTTTTAGATTTAAGAGCGGATTTAACCCTCCCAACAGGAAAGGAAGAGAAAACAGAAGTTTGTCCACAGAGGAATTTGAAGAGCAGCCAGCAGTCCCAGCCTGACATCTTGCACGGAGCATCTGCAATGCCTCAAAGGTTTTTCACCCTCCTTATCCCTAGGACA
>NW_017731385.1:3954298-3957019 GCF_001890085.2 Hipposideros armiger
AGTTATTCTCAAGTACAAGTATACAAATGAGAAGTTAGACTAAAATTTACAGAGCACAGAACTTTTTTAAAAAAACAAAAACTTAAGCAACAATAAATGCCATTCTTTGGTATTTCTACTCAGGAACAATTTTTTGGACCATAGATATATTCAACTGAGAATTGCCAGCCCGAAAGACTATCCTTGTGGAATACGCAGGGAGGTTGCCCTGGATAATTCAATTTCACTCCAACTCTTTAAAGAGCCAACTCAGACTCATAACAGGGAGTGGGGGGAGTGGGGAGGCACATGGGAAATGCCAAGGAACAGGAAGAAGTACTTCCTAAATCAACCACTTTGTTTAAACTGTGTGAATTCGAGGATGTTTTCACATGCACAGCCCTCATGCAAGCTACACGGCACAGACATTTTAATATCCTCTTTTATCCCACCTGCAAAATACTACCAGCCAAATCTCTGCCCTACAGATCTGGCAAGCAGGCTGCATATCTACCTTCCATAAAACGTTTCCCTTTGTTGTATGTTTTTCCTCAAAAGGTGAAATGCTACTTCTCTCAGACGCCTTGATTGTTTGTGTCATACAGGACTCACCACAAAAGCCTTTTCAGCTTTCGGGGTGATTTGCCAGCGAGGCGAGTAGGAATTCTGAGGCTCGGCTTTTGAGGGGTGTGCTTCAAGAGTGCGTTTTGGCTTTGTCTGGGTTTCTTGTTTCTTGGGTTTTTTTCTTCTGAAAAGCTTCCGATGCTTGACCCATTGAAGGCTTTTTGAGCCTTCCTTTTCTCTGGGTCCCATTTACCATCTTAGTACCCACAGCCATGACAGGCTGTGAGGGAAAACCTGGAAAGGGGAGTTATTTATAAAGCCACGGGAGTGCCCTGGGGGAATTCATCACGTGCACAAGGTGTGTGAATGAGGGCAAAACTACGTCACAAGCACAGCAAACACAGGGATGCTACAGTATTTTAAAACAGCCAGATAATGAACCCCAAACTCAACAGAACATTTAGTCTTAATACTTTCACTTGCTGAAGTATATATTGGGAACAAAATAGTTTAAGTAGAAAGTGACACTATCTAAGCCTGCTCTCAAGTTTATTCTGTAGGCTGAGGTCTTCACAGGACTGTTAAACTTTGTTCCTCGTAAACATACGCAGCAGAGGGGATGAAGACAAACACTGGACAAGGTTACAAGATGCAGACTGGGTTTCCAGTCATGAGGGGAATATTTTCTTTTAGCAAAAGTACCACTTTTTGCAGACTACATTCTACGTTCAAAATAATCTCATGTAGGTTGTGCAGGTTCAAAAGACAAATTTTTTAGAGAAGATCTGATGACGCACCAAGGAGATGCCATTTGGTATCAAAAGGCATAATATCAAAATCAATTTATAATTTTGTCTGATAAATATCTATAGCTATGCAACTTTGAAAAAAAATTCCAAAATGCCACTTTGAGAGGGATGGTGAAAAAGAATCTGTATGCCTAACAGTAGCTAAGAAGGCTGTGACAAACATCAAAGCAAGCAGATTCTCTCTCGGGCTAGACCTTCAACAAGTCACTAGATAGATAACGTGGCACGTGAACCTGAATTTGACACAGCCAAGAACAGCCAATATCAGCCACCACCATCTCCTGGGTGGTGTGCCTAGTTCCCAAGTCAAGGACTGGGAGTGCCAAAAAAATGTACTCAAGTGGGCACTTTGGTCAGCGTTGCTCAAGCAGTAGTTCACCATCATCAGAAGTGTCTAGACGCTAATGGTAACCACTTTGAGCACCTCTTGTAATTGCAGAAGTCAAACGTGACTTGTATTCATCTTTTGTTATCGGTATATATTGAGTATTACAATTTTAACACAGTTTNAGGGAGCCTTGCACTTTGCCTTGTCTACTCCACAAGCTTCCTAGCTGGCCTCCCTCATCTCGTCTTCATGCTGTGGCCGGGATGATTTCTTTTGCAAACATGATCTTTTTCTTTCTCACTCTCTCTTTCTCACACACACACCCCACATCTGTTTAATATTCCTCACTGATTTCCCACTGTTCATCTGGTAAACACAAAACCCTCAACATGGCTTCTGGGCCAAGCCATGGCCTGGCCCCCATCCTTCAGCTCCCCCAAATTCCCACCACGGGCTCTTTACACATTAATTCCTTTCCCTCTTGGTCTCATTGCACCACGTCTGGCCTTTGTGACACTCATCACAGACGCAATGCTCTATTTGTTTGTGGCTGGTGTGATTAATGTGTTTCCCAAAAGTCAGTCCATGTGGGAAGGTGCCAATGTATGCAAATGACTCCTCAGTGCCCAGGGAGCATTTAATATGTATTTATATAATAAGTGAACCAATGAAAGAAGAGACTGATGCGTCATTGGGCAGCCCTACTCCAAATGACATGAAAATCCCAGTTACTCGAAGGCATGCTTAAGAACTCAGTATATATCTGTGTGATGGAAACACTTTCCATGTTTTTATGCTTTTACTTCTTATCAATAGTGAATCATACAAAGAGTGATACATTTCCATCTTCCGCCGTTACATTTACATCCAACTAATTTGTATTTATTTTCGAAAGGTTGACGCAGAAATGCGAGTCGTCACCGGAACAAGGGACAATAAAATCTAAAAATACCCTCTTCACTATGAAATTGTGATTAACATGTTTCCTTAAGGGATTCATTCTGAGGGCAACTATGACACAGGTGAGCCAGTTTTGTTTTG
>NW_017731385.1:3961104-3979786 GCF_001890085.2 Hipposideros armiger
TTTGAGCACCTCTTGTAATTGCAGAAGTCAAACGTGACTTGTATTCATCTTTTGTTATCGGTATATATTGAGTATTACAATTTTAACACAGTTTTCCTGTCTTAAAATGTGTACACATGTTTTTTTTTCTTGACACCTCTGTATTTACTGAGGTCAGTTCTGTCCAAAATGCATGAAGAGTACAGCCCCCAGATTGTATAGCTAGAGAAAGGGTCGGCAAACTGCGGCTTGCAAGCCACATGCAGCTCTTTGGGTACATGCATGTGGCTCTGAAGTAAAATTGAAAATGAAAATAAAACTATCATAGTTTAATTTATAAAATTTTTAAAGGATATTATTCACATAATGGTGATTTCATCTGTTTTATGGCTCTCCAACAATTTTTAAACTGTTGTGAGGGACAGGATTGGCTCTTCCGTCTCAAAAGTTTGCGGACCCCTGAGCTAGAACATAAAAATAGTGAACACGTCACTCCCATACTCAAAATTCTAATTACTTTTTTAAAGGAATGTAAACTTGGACATTTTTTAAGGAGCACAAAAGGTCATCTAGACCTAGTTCTAATTTTGTTTTGTTTGTTTGTGTTTCCGGATATAAGAGTATACATCCTGGAGTTGGAAGGGTGTGAGGGTTCAAGTTTAACCACTTAAAAAGCTGAGAAGACCTTGGCAAAGATACTGGACTTCACATTCACTCGTCCAGAATATACACTGGAGTTAATTATACCACCTACACGGCTGTTGGGGGGATCAAGTGAGTATGCTCGACAAACTGTAAAACAGGACTCGAGAGAATGTTGGGCATTCATTACATAGTCAAGCATAAATTTCAATTTCCATATGTTTTGGTCTTTTATAACCTTAATAGAAAAATGCACCTGAAAATGAAACAGTTACCCATCTAAATCCTGATTTTTTTTTTCCAGGGGGAAAAGGAGAAGAAGCGTTCTGAGACTTGCCCTCCGTCAGACACAACAGCCTAATAATACAGAAGCCAGCGCTAAAATTCCAAGGGATGACTTTCTAGCTCAGATATCAATAACTGGAACTTAAAGAAAATGACCGCACACATTCATAAATAGCGCCTGTCTGATATTTATCAGGCCTGAGTCATGGGCAAGGCATGTCAGCTCAGCCTATGGGACGCACATCTAGCAAGGGCGTCTGGGACTAGAGCCTCCGGCATCGACAACAGGAGAACCTAACTCTGAGCAGGACGCCACATCCCACCAGCACTTTGAAATCCTACTCATTTAGAAGAAAGCCCTTCTTCAGCTACCCACCCCGCCAGGCCTTACAATGGGGACCGCACTGTGGAAGAGATCATCTTTTACTCAGGTGAAGGGTAGCTGTGGCCGCCATCCGTTTTCTGTCGTAGGGCTCTCTGAACAACCTTAAATATGAACCAGGTGGACTGTCACAGGCGTTTCGCGCAGAGACACTCAGCATGACCAGGCACCACGGAAAACCCTGTGATGACAACGGCAGCCAGAGAGAGGAAACAGCTTCCCTGGAGCCGCTGGCCAAGTCCGAGCCACCAGCCTTCGTAAACAAGGGTGAACAGCCAAGCAGACAGGTCCAGGGGACACCTGTGCCCCTGCCACAGACACCAAGGGCCTGAGTGGCTCTTTCCCACACCAATGGCCCAAATCCTGCAGAGCTGACTTGAGATTCTCCAAGAGCCAGAGAGAAAGTTACAGAACCTTGTATTCCTTCCTCCATCCACACCTCCTGAGGGACATCGCCCGCGGCTCTGCCAGCTCCTCCCACTGCATCTTGGATCAACAGTGATCAACCAGGATCTCAACAGACTCAGGCAGCTTAAAAACAGATGATAAATAAAAGCTTTCCTAAAAGCGGCTTTTCTTCATCCTAGGATGGGGGGAGGAGAGCAAAAGGTAATTTTTTTTTTTTTATTCTTTCAAAACTGACTTCTTTTTCAAAAACTCCAATTGAAAGTTTCACCTGAGGACAACTGGGCATGTGCTTGGCAGAGCTCAAACTCAGAAGTTCTGCAACTCAGCCCACCCTTTCTTTGGATGAGTCCCACCCAGAGTATTTCCAGCTGCTATCAACTTACTCCACTCCTCTCAGGCAAGAGGGACACGTCATCTTCTCAGAAGAACAAACCTTTTCCAGGTTCCTAATCTCTACAGTGAAAGACACTGAGGAACCAACTGGTCACCAAAATGTCACCAGCTAAAAACCTCCACACCCTGCCTGGGAGAGAATGCCACACAGTGGCTCCCGAGAAGGCGGATGGCACAGAGTGACTACAGACTGTGCCTGGTGTCACTGTTTACCATTGAGTAAGTCACAGCAAAGCAGGAAATAATTAAACATAAAGGGCCATGGCAGGTACCACTTGTGTGCACAAGAGGCCAAGTCAATTACGTCCCTGCAGGTGAGGTGCCCCTCCCAGAACACCCCAATCTCCAACATGCTATCTTCAGGGGCTGGCTGGTTCTAGAGGAATGACACATTTAAAGTATACTGTTATTGGGCTTAGAAATTCATACATGCTTTTAAAACAAGAAAGCTGTTGCCATTTGGGGGTGAGATGATGTATTTTTCTCTGTAAAAATACCCCCACTGGGTAGGAAGACATATGCAGCCCCTTGCAAAGCTTTTAAAAGGAGGGAACACCTTTTGATAATACATGGTTTGCTATGTCACACACAGTTACCAGACAGCCCTGGAGGCAGACAGCATCTAACGTGGACTGCCTACCACCCCCATCAGACTCAGGAAAGAAAGTATGAACCATGTCTCACCAATAGCTGCTGATCCAGAGAGTTAAAAAAGAAGCCACTGGGTTTTTAACCGAGCTTTTAGGACACTCTGAGTTCAACACACACACAATGTTTCATTCATGCTGTTAAACTGATAATATTAACCTTTCTTGCTGAGACACATTAAAAATTCTGGTTTTTCAGAGCAAATGTAATTAGCTCACATTAGTAACTTCACCAGTGGCAGCGACAGAAGCAAAGGGAGCTAACAGGATATGGATTAATGTAATCAAAATATCATCTCCACTCTTTAGGCAGCTGGCTGCACTTCCTCTGGTGGTTGGATTTTCTTTTTAATAAAAATGATAGATCAATGAAATGGATAACTAACTACTTTCAATTCCCCCCCTCAGGGGAATACTGTACAGGAAACCATTTTGGTGTGTGATCCCAAAAGTTTTTAATTTGACGGGCCTGTTCAATACAATTTTGACGCCAGAGCCACGACACAAGGCTCACTTCCAGGGCAGTGAGCTTTGGGCAGAGCGAAGGGGAGACTTAGGGAGACGGAGAGAGAAGCTGGAGGTCATCTGTGCCCCATGATAAGTATCTCAGGAAGAAAGTACATATCTCCCTCCCAAACTCACTGAGAGAAAGAAAATGAAGTCATGTGTTTACCCTCTAAAGCACCTCCCACCTGTTCACACGCTGGAATGTATTTCTGCAAATCTCACACTGCCATCTACAAACAGCCCTTGGGGGTTCTTCAGGCCCTTCTTGCTTCTGATCAAAATATCTACATTTTCACCAGGGGAACCACCTCATCCTCTTCCTCCCTAAGGCTGGGGGACCACGTGGCCTGGGCTGGCCCATCAAAGCATCACTGCCTTGGCACTCACTGGTGGACATGCCAAGGGCCTCTCTCAGTCAACAGGGACATAAGGAAACGAGTCTGTGCCATTAGAAAGAACACTGGTTTTTGTGCAATGAACCCGAAGTTGGGGGGACGCAGAGTTAAAGCTGCTAACAACCCTTCTGCTGCCACGTGGGCCACAAGAATGAATCCCATATGCAGGCAGGTGAGTTGTGGAGAGTCCCAGAGACTCTCCTGGAGCCTTTCCTACCCTCAGACTTTTCCATTAAGTAAGAGGGAAATGCTCTTTTTTTTTTTTTTCATAAACCAGTTGCCATGTCGCCCCACCCCCACACACATCCTTGGAAATGAAAGTGAGGACACGTCACATAGCACATAGCACATTTCCTATAAGGTCACAAAGCCCTCCATGGGTTTGAAGGAACGAGGAGTGGCTGCATTGGGGTGGTCACATCCCCTCCTGCTGCAGGAGCCGGGGGCACTTCAGTGAACAGCACCTCCACGCTCCCCAACTTTGGAGCCCATGGTGAACACAGCTACCATCCAATCGGCACTGCCATTAGGACACGCCAGGGCCTCACACATCACCAGGAAGCAGAGACTAGAAGAAAGGATACTGCAACCAATACATACTTTTACATGCAGGAAATTGGAAGCAAAAGTTATACAGTCCTTCCTCAGGACCAGTTTTTACATGTAGGCTGCATCACAAAACGTACAGGTTTAACCCACACATTTGCCTTGGCATCGAAGGGAAACACTGAATTCAAAGCAACAGCATAAAAACGAAACAACACAAAAATTGCACTGAGAAGAAAGTGATGTTAGTGGCTCTCCAAAAGTCCTTCCTATAAAATAGGAAGGCGCCATATGAATTTAGTTCTCGGTCAAGTTCAAAGAGCCATTCAAAGGTTATGCAACCAGCCTCCTGGAATCATTACAGCACGAACGGCAGTTAATGTTCAGGGTGGTGTTCACCGATTAGTCCAGAACACGCACCGATTTATCAAGCTCACACCTCTGTTTAAGTTTTCAGTTGCTCCGTGAGCGCTTGACTAAGCCTGAAGCGACACAGGTCTGGGGTCAGTTCCTTCACTGCAACGCCAATGCCACCTTTCTGGTTCTGGGCAGCCCTGGGTACAGCTAGAGGACAGAAACATGCTATTTTTCTCCATGTGCTTCCATTTCAAAGGGGAAAAAAAAGCACATGATGAGAAATACTGAGACTTGATTGAGGCTGACCTATTTTGAAAAAAAAAACAAAAAACAGATGCATTTATAGCCAACTATTTAAGCATCTTTTAAAGGTTGAATAAAAGAAAAAGACCCAAAGTATGACTTTGGGTTAATACAATGGAGCAAAATGACTACAATACCTGTTATCATGCCCAGTCACAAAGCCTGGGTGATCATCACATTAAGTGACACCATTATGGAGAATACAAAAGCCAACGAAATTACAGGACAACGGAAACTTCAAATGAAAAGAGTAGTATAGTTTATACAAACTGGAGGCACACTCTTTTGCATCCGAGAACTGCAACATGCACGGCCAGCATCTGAGGGTCCCACGAGGCAGGCTAGTGTCACCTCCCGCTGGGGAAACTGTTCTATCAGCAATGTGGCCTGTTTGTAAAGGACTTCCAGGGTATGTAATGCCAGCCCCCATTAGGGTCCTACCTGATAGCGGATCAAATGTACTGAATTATTTAGACAGAACACTTGCAGGAAAGGGAAAGGAAGAGATGATTAGAAGTAAAGTAGCCAATCCCTAGGCTTTGCCTCCCAGAGACGCTGTTCAGTGCAGTCTGAGGTCCCTCTCATGGTGATTTTGGAAACAGAAGGAGCTCTAAGCAGTCCTGTGTTCCATCCAGATCTTGTTAAGATCTTGTGGGGCTGGGGGAGGGCAGTCCCACCACTTCTCATCATTATCAGGTAATTACACGGCATATTGCTCCTACTGAGAATAAGCTTAAGAATTCTGGAGGTTTCTCCTCTCACATGACAGTGCTGAGGGAAAGGCACCAGGCGCAGAGGCCGGGTTCCTGCAAGGGGTGAGTGTGGTCTTGGGTGAGCCTTCCTACCTGAGACACTGTGGCCTCATCAGGACAGCATGGGCTAAACAAAACCTTCTCTGGGATCCCTTCATCTCGCTCTGTTTGAAACCTGACAGGAAGAACCTGAGTCCTTCAAAGCAGCCTCCTCCCATGGAGACTGAGAGGTATCTTCAGACCCAACCCTCAGGTCAGTGGAGGGGTTCTGATGCTATAGAGGTCACTGAAGCTTTCCTTCAAGGAATATGCCAGGTGCTCAAGGACACAGAGATACCCTTCTGTGTATCGGCTACTCCTTATAGAAGGACCAACATCTATCTCTCCTGTTTCAAAGACATTTATCCTAAAACATGGACACTTGGGGCTCTCTTCTTCCCACTCCCTACAACCCCTCCAAAGCACTCAGGTGACTCCCAAAACAAGTATCCAGACCAGTCAGTGTTTCCAGAAACCTCCTAGGACCAGCTCCACTGGCTCAGACCACAGTACCTCAAACTCAATATGTCAAAACTGAAAACATTCTCTCTCACCCTCCCCTGCCAAACTTCTATCCTCTGTTTTTTCCCATGCCTTGTTAATGGTGCCGATGATCAATCCATTTCACCAACTGATCCTCAGTCATCCTTAAGCTTTTTGCTTTCCTTCCACCTTCCCCATCACCTCTATCCTTCACCAAGTCCTACTAAATCTATCTCCTAAATCTGCCTGACACCCCTTTCTCACACTCCACCCACCGGCTCTGCCAGCTTCTCTTCCTCCCTCCCCATATGACTGTCAGAGAACCTTCATGGAACATAGGTCTGCTTCTAGCATCCGCGACTCCACACCCCCTGCCTGTCAAGTCAGGTCCAGTCTCCTCAGGCAGGCAGAACAACGGGCCCAGCACAGCCCGGTTTCCGCCAGCCTTCTCGCCTTTATTCTTCGAGGCAATCTGCCTATCCCAGTTTATTTTTATACTGCCTTTATTCAGCCCACCCCATCCTGAGCTCTGCTAGCCAGTGAACTGCCCTGTTCATCGGTGAGCCCTTCCCTGACCCCTCCATGCCAACCTGCTCTCTCCTAGGCCCCCGTGGTGCTTCACACATATTCATAGTAAAGCCCAAGTCACACTGCTATGCAGTTTATTCAGATATCAGCACCCTAGGCAAAGCTCCTCTGGGATGGCGGCTGTGTCTCACTTGTCTTCGGATCCTCAGAGCTGAGCTCGGTGCTTGGCAGAGGGCAGCCACCAGCAAATGTTTGCTGAATTGGAATGCTGTGAAATAAATGCAGTCAGTTTCACGCTACCCACTTGGCGAAGTGGAGCTGGACGTCCCCCAATGCCAGCAACTCCAGTCAACAAGTAGAAGCAAACAACACAGTTGTGCGTAAACATGCTGTCAATTTTAACCACATTTTCCAAAGGTTTGCTCCACGTCCTGGACCAACTGGTTCACGGCTACTCACAAGCCTCCAGCCTCTGTCCCTCTCACTAGCGGAGGAACTAACCCAGACTCCTTTAATTATTACCCTGGGGTTCTGCAGCAAAAGGGGCAGCGCGAAGCTGAAAGGGTGCACTGTCCACTGAAGCGTCCGCAGCACATTCCGGGAAACAGGACATGATTTGTGCCAGCTCCCAGTCCAACCCAGAAGAGGCGCCACAGCTGGGGGTAAGAGGCACGAAGTCCCAGCCACAGAACCAAGGAACACATGATGCAACGTAAACAAACCAATCCAAGGAAGCAACATTAACGCTCTTTTGTCATACCCCAACTTTTGAAAAATTCACTGGGAGAAGGAAGCAAGTAGCAAAATAACTGAAGTCAAATGAGGGGAAAATGGAACCATTTGTTAAATGCCACCATTCTTATGGGTTAATGATTCCGTGGATAGGTGATTTATGCAGAGAAGAAAAAGGCAGCAGGGCTTGACGAAAATGTTCCTCCAGTTGGTATAAACTAAAACGCTGAGAGGAGGAATCACACATCCCCTGACATCTGTTTTTAGAGCACACAGCCCAGAGTTCACCATATCACTTTTAATGACTTGAGATTCCAGAAGAATTATCACTATGGTAACATTTCACAATGGCCGTCAAAGTTACCAGGCACCAGTCCACCACAGTTTGGATCTGGTAGAGCCTTTAAACAGACCAAGTTATTTTCAAAATTCACCTAATGATTCCACATGCCCAATAGAGCCTGGCTGGAACCCAGCTAATGGGGTTATTTACAAGTTTGAGTTAATAGAAAGAGTGCCCAGTGCATAATAAGCACTCAAATATTATCGGTTATCATTCTAAATCTAATAAAAAGCTTTCAGTATAAAGTAATTCTCTGGTGATTACACTGATATGGTAACATTCTTTAATGGTTTTTGTATGTTTTCAAGGAAAAATAGGCGGAACAACAGGAAAGTATAAAGTTTGCCATTATTTTTGTTACATCCAAAACCAACTTCAAATTATTTTACAAGGTAAGAACTGATATGAATTATCCCAGATACAGCAGATCTCAAATATTCAAAAATGCTTGTGGGTGGACAATAAAATACATACTACCAGTGGGAACATATGCTCAAATTCTTAACATCTTCCATTCCTCAGGGAGTAGCCATTAAGAAACAAGGAATGCCCTTCGCTCCTCATTTTCATAAGAAAACAGAAGGCTGACCTCAAAGGTCAATTCCAAGTGTACAGGCTTCTCAACTCAGAGCCAACAGGCTCAGAATATGAGCTGAAGGCTTTAATATAACACGCTTTTCAAACCACTGGTTGCCACTCATTCATCTTTTTCAAAATCAGCTTAACTAAACATTTCTCTCAGTATTAGAAAGGAATAAGAAATACTGTGGTCATACAAAGGTAGGAGAGGGGAGCACTGTGTCAGGTGTGATGTGCTTTGGAAACACTTATTTTCCTTATATATTTAATTCTGTCCTGAGGTTACGATGCAAATCTATGTCTCCCTTCAGGTCTGCCCAAAAACCTTTGAAAACCACTGATGTGGTACAACACCTTTACTTCCTGGACAAGTGAGACGACCTGCCCGAGGTGATGCCTGTGAAGCAACTGTACACTCAGACTAAAATTGGAGTCCTCCTGGGTTTTAAACATTCTGTCCCTTATGGAATCTTGCCTCTTTTCACCAATAAATCATTCAACGCAAACAGCCAGCAGGATGAAGTTACAAACATCCATATTTGAGAAATTAGGGGGACCACTGACACAAATTCTGCTTTTAACTGGACTGTGAAGACCAGGTGCCTTCCACATGGGCCCCTGTGATCCCATAAATTTTTAATTACCAAATCATGGACCTGCACAAACAGGGTGTTACAAGTGAGAACTGTTCTTTCCAAGGGTTACGCAGGGAAAACCTTAGCCACGCCTGTTGAAAACACAGGCGTGCGTGTGTACACACGTGTACACACACACACACACACACACACACACACACACACAAACGTCATCCCAAGGCCATCCCAGGGCCTACTGTTGGGCTCTCACAGAGGATGAAGGTGAATTGCAGGCTTCTATTCCTGAGAAAAACCAGTTCTCAGTGGGAAAGGCAAGGATGTCCCCAGCTCATGTCCCCAGGTCCCCAGCTGGGAAGTCCCCTAAGACCTCACCCAGAGCCTGATCTCAGGGAAAGTCAATCAGATGTGGAAGGGTCTAACTTAAAAAAAAAAAACTTAAGGTGGGGTTTTAACACCAAGAAGTGTAACAAAGAAAATAAAAAGTGGATCATAATATTGTCCAGTAATACCAGTTGACCTCTGAAAAGAAGAAAAGCAATATACAGCACATGGCAGAAATCCAACAGCAGCAAAACAGTCCAGGTGAGCGCTGAGGGTCAGCCGGCATCTCCAGACCCTTTCCATGGAAAGGATATGCTTATCGCTTTCTGAGATTCCTTCTGATAAGAATGTGGGTGATTATACCAGCATGTATGCCCTTTGTGGAGGTGCACATGAAAAATCACACGACATACAGCAGTCGGCACCATTTTACACCTAACTGATATCAGCATATGAAGATAGAAATTTTTATAAAACAGCCCTATGGTGAGAATTTGACTCTTTGGAACCATACGAATCAGAAGCAAATTCAACAGGCCATATTTCTGGCGCCTGCTTTGTCAGTCTTTCATTCTTTCACAATTACACCCATGGGGATAAAAACACCACTGTAGCATGGGCTAGGATTTCAATGAGGAACTGTCCTGTGTCAGGGCCTGTGCTGAGCCCCTCCCCTTACTCCTCACAACTCTGGAAGGGGACCAGTGTCCTGTCTTACAGAAGAGGAGTCTTTGAAAGGTCAGCGCTTGACCAAGGTGTCAGAGCCAGCAGGTAGCAGAGCCACCACTTTAAGTTGGGTCTGTCGGATCTATGTGCAGGAGCTTTTTCCACCTGGGATAAAGGTGTTGGCTTTCCCACCAGAGCAAAGGAAGCCACGGCAAGAGGTGTTCAGAGGAAAAGCCATCACCCACGCCCCCGGGTCTCGGCCAGCAGCTGGCTTGGGGGGAAAGGGCAGAATGGGCTCCATTGAGCCAGCATGGGGAACGGTGGGGTCACCCCTCATCATTCTCTAAGAGCACAGCAGTGGAGGGGGAACTCGGGCTGCGCCAGCAACAGAGGCTGCCCAGGTTGGAGCCCACAGGCCTGGCCATTCCCGTCCCGCCAAGCCCAGCCAGGCTTTCCCAGACCGAGGAAAGGACTGGTGACGGCCAAGGGCAGCAATAGGCAGGATTTCTCCCCGGAAACATCATTTCTCACCAACACGCGTGTCTTGAACAGCTGCTGGTGTGTTTATAGATCCAGGAATGTGCATAACAAAAATACAGATTTAACACATTGAGGACGGGGCATTTAAATGTATAGATGCAAATCTGCATCACCGGTCCACAATGTGTTAAAAAGTGAGTAAAAAAAAAACCCACTTTCAGGGGTCCAGGGGGCAGCCCCTGCTCCCTTGTTCTCTGATGGAAAAAGAGGAGGAGCTGGTTTTGCTTGGCCTCAGCAGGGCCCAATCTACAGCAGGAGACCTTTTCTAGCCCGCATTCCTTTGGGGTGACAGAGTGCCAGGCCAAGGTTTCCCCAACCTCCCACCACCCCATTGCATGGTGACTAAGCCCACAGGAATGCCAGCCCCTGCCTGACCCACCCAGAGGACAGGCAGCTGGGAGGAAGCCCCGTGGCTATTCAAGGCCCCCTACCCAGAAGGACCACCTGAGCTCTGCCCTCAAGCCCCAGGGGTAGTGCCTGAGGGCTGAGAGTCACTTTTTGCTGCTGCAGGTAAAGAGGCCACCTGAGTGCAGGTGACAGCCCACCACCCTTCTCTGTCAGGCTGTGCAAAAACATCCGGGCCCCAGACCCAGGCCTAAGTAGGAGGGATAGGAAAGCCCGAGTTGCAAGGTGCACCTTTAGCTCTTGGAGAAAAACTCCATGTCAATGCTCGTGGCTTGCCTGCGGGCGGCAGAATTAAACTCTGGGCAGGCAACCACACGTTTGGTGTGCCCAACAAATAAAAGAAGAAAAAAATAAACACACAGCTAAGTGGCCAACTCATTTTCAGGAGCCTAATTCAGGGTAAAATAGGCACTCCAAGATCTGATTTCGATAAATCATTTCCTGACACTTCATATTTTACTCCCTTTAGGAGTGTTACATTCTTTTTTGTTATAAAAGAATAAAAAGTTTACTGTAAACCGCATCCTTTTCTTCCCTTACCACAACCTGCCATTCATCAGAGCTAAAGCATCCACCCATTTACAGATATTTTTACAAGATTAAAGAAGGGTTTCAGAAAGAAAAAAAAAATTTATCTCCTGGTTAAAAATCAGCCAAACAAAAGGTGCTTGATCACGGATCAGAATCCAAGTTTTGCTCCCTGCATGAAAATCATCCATCAATGTGAAAAGGAGTCCTGTCTAAGGGGGTGGGTACTTAGAAGTCTGATACAAAAGCAAGTGGTTTCACAATTAAGCATCTGTAATTTGCGTATGCCGATGTCACTCATTTTCATCTTTCCTTTCTCTTAAGAGTCATAAGCCTTCTGATTATGGAAAGCGGAGGGGTGAGGGCGGGGAGGGAGAGAAGAAGAAAGGGAGGGGCCTCAGCTACAGCAGGACACCAAGAATGCTCAAAGATGGTGCCTCTCCTTCTCCAGGGCAAGACAGGCCCCCAAGTCACTGCTGTGAGTGTGTCCATCGGATGGCACCCGGGGGCCCCCTGATGTGGGGTAACAGGGCGGGAGGGCGTAGAATCACAGGAATTCAGGTCTGGATTCCGGCTGGCTGCTGAACTGCATGATACCTTACATATATCATGTCAGGTCTCTGTGCCTCAGTTTCCCCATCTGCAGAAAAAGGGAACGGGTAGCATCCACCCTCCAGGCTTCGACAAAGACTGAAAGAGCATACTCGAGAGGTGCCTATGAACGGCTTGACGCATGCCAGTTAGATCATAAACACAGTCCTTTTGAAGAGATTAACTGCCACAGAGGGGGGGCTGGGGTCAATTCACCCATACCACCAAGCTCGCATGCAGAAAACCCACCTCCTGTCCCATCCCTCTACACCCCAGGGTCACAGCCCAGTGTCCAAAAGGGGACTGGTATGCATGGGACGGATCAACAGTGTCACGGAAGGTCCAACTCAGTGTCGGACATGCAGAAGTACTGGGGGTGGGAGTGGGGAGTTTCAGCTGCAAAACCTCCAAACGTAGGGCGACCTTCAAACAAGTTTTGAAGAGCTCTAACCACAGATTAGTAAAAATGACCTTTGTCAATATTGTCAATGCCTGGGATTTAGCCATGGATTTTTTTTTTTCCTATTCAGAAAACATTGAAATGACAAGGAGACAAAGATTCGGACTTAATGAGATGCTGTGGCTCTCTTTCTACCATCAGATGCGTACCTTTCTCTGGGCATCACTTGCAGTGTCTCAGGGCAGCTGACTGCGCTCACCCATCACTCTCATTAGACCAATGCCCTGGAAAGGAGACAAGGGCACAGGGCAGACGATGGCAGGGAAGGAAAGAGCGTGCCCAGCTGGAGACAGTGGACGAGGGATGTCCCAGGTTCCAGTCCAGCTTGGCCCTCAGAGCTGTGGGTGTGGCCTTGGCTACGTCTTCTAGTCCTGTTCCAAGTTGAAGCTTCCCTATAATTCACTATGACTTTTCCAGGGGGATTAAGCAGGGCATAGGAAGTCATTTCCTAGAAAGTGCTCATGAAATACAAAGTTCTAGCTGAACTTCTATATGTTGCCAGGCCAAGGCCTTTCCGTTGGAATGGAAGCACGCCCTTCAATAACCAAATCTGTAGACACCGTGCAGGTCTGAAGGAGACAACATGAGTGACTAGGAGGGAGACCAGGCGTCTCAGCCTTCTGCTCCCTTCTCTCTCCGCAGCAGGAGAAACCTCCTTTCACTTGCTAAGCCAGACGTGTTCTTCAGGGAAAAGCACTCCAGGCCCATCACGCTCCGTGTGCTCTAGCCCAGGCTCTCTCTGAGCTGGAAAACCCACCCCCAGACAAGCACACCTTTAGATACAAGGCAAAACAACAAGCATGCGTCTGTCACAGAGGTCTCAGCTGCGGGTCTGGGAGAAGTTCCCATGATGGCAGTAATTTAGGTGAAAATGAGCAGATACAGGAGAACGCGTGCCGAGGTCCCTTGGGGAGGGATGCCTGAACTAAGATTAAATGATCTCTGGGCCTCCTCTCACTGTGAGATCCACACAGGAACACGGCATTTCCTCCAAACTGGCTTCTGCATCCCACACTAGTAGCCCCTGCTTCGGAATTCTAAGTGCCCAGAAGGCCCATCAAAGGCACCATCGCCCCCTCACAGACCCACCAGGAGAGACTGATTCTCCCCACTAGGAAACTCACATCTGGGCCCATACCTAAAATTTCCTTAACATGAAAATCCAAAAAGCTGTCTCCTTAAAAAGTCAACCTTGTAAGCTCTTAGGTTTGGGTTAATAGGTGGTGCTAATGGAATCAATTGGTTGGGGTATGGGGGAGGGATACACAACACAAAAAGTTAATGGCTGCCTGCGGTAGTATGATTGAGTCTACGAGTACCAATTCAAAAGTGAACTCATTTCCTATAACCTTAAATAACAAAATAAAATCCTAGAAGAAACGTATGTTCATTTAATCCTTTCCATTTTCCCAAAATATTAATCACTGATACAATTAACTGTGGGCTGGCCTAAACTGCTCCAAAGCTTCTCCAACCTGCTCATTAAATTTGCTCTCACTCCCATAATAAAAAATGCTGGGAAACTTTGGCCTTCTGAGCATATGATGCAGGATGAGAGAATCAAACCCACTGAGTTCCAATCTAGGGCTCCACTTAATAAACAAAAAAATGTTAACAACCCACGTTTTTTACAAATCCAAATGGCTTCAAAATGTATGTATTGCTAGTCTTCTGACAAGAGTTGAATGAGCTGCTATCCATTATCTTCCAGGCCTGGGGATTTTGGCTTTTCGCCCTCACTACCAAGGTTGCTCAGAAAGCAGTATCATGAGCAACTGCCCTACTCAAGCGTCTTCACGTTTATAGCCTGTAATCCGAATCACTCTATTAGAAGGCAGGGAAAACCCAGCCAGCTTCAAAATTGCCCCCCTTCCCATTACTTCAAATGACAGCCTTTTCCCCACCACTTTATCTCTTCATTAAGTGCCAGGAGCTGAAAGATGCAATCAATTTCATATTTCTTTCTGCCCATTTACATTACTTATTTGTTCCAGCAGATCCTCTCGGCCACAAATCCTTCCTTTGCCCGTTCATGTCCGCATACTTAGCATAGATTTAATATTTCTCTAGGCCAAAAATCACACGCTGAGTATTCCTTTGACGTGGGGACAGAAGACACAAGGAGAGAGGGAGCATGTGTGGGATCCCTTTGTTTTCTCATCGACAATTCCGGAGAACGATTCTCAATACATTATAAAAAGTTTAAATCAGCACCCCAGCATTTCAGATCCAAAGTGGGAGAAAAGAAAAGGTACCGACCCCATGCTGATTTGGGACAGTGCCAGATACTTGACTGACCTTCCATCATGAAACTTGCTTGGTGGCCATGGTGATGTAGCAGGGAGACTGACCCAGATGTGGACCACACATCCATGCTTCATAAAAATCATGATGTAAGTAATGAACCAAAAATCCAACACACAGAAACCAACTTAGGCCTTCAAGGGCAAGAGTCATACCTTCTACTACTTCTTACCTCTAACAGCACCTGGCAGACGTGTGCGGGATTCAACTTAGACAAGCAGGGAGCTGCGCGTGTGAGTCCCGGCTTCTCTTCCCAAGGCACAGATCCCTCCAAAGGCAACTTCTTTGTTTCCCCCCAAGTTCCCTGAACATCTGGGAAGTGCTAAGGCTTCAGAGAGGGATTCTTATAGATTGATTGATTGATTGATTGATTGACTGATTGACTGACTGACAAACAGATGGACAGATCCACCTCAGGTACAAAGTGGAAACCACCAGCTTCCCACCACCACCCCGCCTCATCCATCAGACAACAAAGGCACCGCCCTCTGGCACTTTCTCCCCGCAGAGCCAAAGCCGTAGGCAGAAGTTAGATATACATGATATCTAAGTCGAACAGGCTTGGGGGTGGATAGGTAGGGTGCAGGGGAAGGGGTCACTCGCTGGGTGGGACCTCAGCCACCCTTGCCTTCTATTTGTATGAACTAATCTACTCCACATTCCAAAAGCCTGGCAAAGGTTGGAGCACAACCCATTCACACGTCGAGAGCCGTGTATACAACGCTCGGCAAACAATATTGAGCAAGTGTAGACATTCTTAATGAAAGGCCTCCATTTCACTTGAGGCAAATATTTTTCCCATGCAGAGCTCCAAATATGGAGCTCTCCCCCCTTCAGCGCTTAGCACTTGGTACCACTCCTCCTCTTTTGACAAAAAAACAACAACTGTGGAGCGCCTCAATGCAGCATACCTTCTCTTTCTCTCTTTTATTTTTTGGAATGTCATGAGGTTTTTTTTTTATCTTACCTCACAACAAAATCGTAAGTTTCGTCCACCTCCTACTGCCTAGCGTGGAACCTGCAGAGAATTAGCTGACCGATGGAAACAATGGAAAGTTGGGCCAAGTAACAAGAGTGAAAACCTGCCCAGACACACATCGAAACCTATCATCACTGTTACTTATAACTCAGACCTCTCCACCCTTCTCCCTAACTACAGGAAGGTCATGTACATAATATATTCTCTTTCACTTCATGGATGACACTGGATTCAGATGAACAAGAATCGTTAAGGAGAAGCAGGAAACCCAAAATAATTTACAACTCAGCCGAGGTTAAGAACTTACCCGAACCATATATGTATACACGGGCTCTCGCACACTCTCTCTCCCTCCCTCAATCGCTCTTAAACGCCATTGATATTTTAGTTTACCGTATTTGCCGGCGTATAAGACGACTGGGCGTATAAGACGACCCCCTAACATTTCCACTCAAAATACAGAGTTTGTTATATACTCGCCGTATAAGACTACCCCCTCTTCCGCACACCTTCCACACACCAAATAAAAGGTAAAACAATATCAGATTTGATTTGGCCCACTGAAGTGCAAACAAGCGTATTGTATTTCGTGTCACCACATAACCGTTTTGGCGATGTTGAGCCACCATGTCTGCTACATGTTTTTCGAGTTCTGGCCAGTGTGGGGTGCCTCTTCTTAATGCACACTTACCCCTTGGCATACTCTTTAATGCTTTCTCATTTGATTTCCAGTCCCGAACCATCTTTTCTGTTACTCCATATTGTCTTGCAGCAGCACAATTATTATTTCCCTTAGCAAAGTTTATAACTTTCAGTTTAAAATTTGCATCATACTTCTTTCTTTTGGCTGGTGCCATGATAGGGATGATAGGGGTTTGACTGGTCGACATTTTCTGTGCTGTACTGTACAATGGTGCAGTATTGTGGTTGGCTGTTGGCTGTATACAAAGCCTGATTTGATTGGTCCCTGCTCCCTGTTTGCCCGCCCTGTCACTATAGCAGTCTGGTCCACCCTTGCATCAGCATCTCCCTGGGACCTCACTAGTGCGCAAGTGCGAGCTCTTTAACATTCTAACAGGCACCATGATAGCGCAAAATCGCGAATCTTCAATGCATATGTAAAGAAATATACGGTAACCCGAATTTACCACACTCGCAAAATCGCACACAGCCGACCATACACCCAGTATGGTATCGCGATTCGCGATTTTGCGCTATCATACTGGGTGTAGGGTCAGCTGTGTGCGATTTTGCGAGTGTGGTAAAATCGCATAACAGCAAAATCGCATAACAGCCGAGCATACACCCAGCAGCGCTGCTGATGCCTGAACGGTATGTGGAATGAAGTGGGCGGGCATCGGGAGGCCACTATGGCACGGGGCAAGCACTATGGGCAGTCTATCTGAAGTGTACCTGGCGTATAAGACGACCCCCCACTTGGAGGCATATTTTTCAGGGCCAAAAAATCGTCTTATACGCCGGCAAATACGGTATTCATCATTTGGTCATCTGAAAATATTTTATTTATCCCTTAATAAAATCCCTGTACCTTTCAGGGCTGAGACAAGAGTGGGGCAACATGGGTCCCAAGCGGTCATACGTAACCAGGTGCTGGCTCTCACACTTGCACACCTGCATGGGGCCCCCTTAGCCTACGAGTCCCGAGCATCCCCCTTCCCTCACAGCCAGCCTCCCGCTCTTCATGAGAACCAAGCCACTCAGATGCTGGGCAGGGTCAAGCCCACCTGGGAGATGGATTTGTACAAAAACCCCCTCCGTGGGCCTCCCTCTGGCTGTGAGGGTAGAGAACAAGTCATCACAAGTGGCTTATCACCTATTTGGAGAAAGAAACAAATGTTGAGTGAGCAAGGAGAGAGAATGCGTCACTGAGCCAAGGGCATGGCAGACTCTCTCAATACCAGTACCTGAGCGACATGCAGGCATGTGAGCCCTCCGTAAGGGAGTTTGGGGGTGTCTCCTGGAAGCCTGGACCTGACCAAGCCTTGAAAATCGAGAAGATGATGGTGAAGAGAGACCATGAAGACCATGACCTCAGCACTCAATGTTTGCCTGCCCAGCTGAAACTCACCAGGAACACTCGCAGCCGCCAGGTTGCCTGGGCCCAGCGTGGGCAGCAGAACACACCCAACCCTCACGCTACTGAGAAAGCATCTTCATTTCACACTGATCATCCCCGAAGTACTTCTGAGTCCAAAGCACCTCAGTAGCATCAAGGCAGACACCAGTCATTGGCCATGACAGCAGGAAACTCTTGCTGAGCTCTCAGCTTGCCCAGATCCTGGGTGAGGGAAAGTTTACTTCAGTGGAATGGAGTGATTTAAGTGAATTTAAATTCATTCACCATAATTGCATTACACCGTCACATCGATGTTTCTCAAAGTACTTATGAATAATTCACTTTGGTAACAGCAAAAGCCAGACCAGAAAAAGTCACTTCAAAGACACAACATCAATCCTGCTGAATCTCCAACGTGCGATGCCTTCTCTAACTGCTTTTATTGCTTCCTACCCTGGCACTGTGATGCCTCACCAGCCTCCCATCCGACCTCTGCTACCAGGTGGTGAGCCCACTGGAGCGCGTTCTGGGGAGTCCACAGCCCACCCTTCTGGAACCACTCTCCCAACCAGTCCCTAAGAGGAGGACCCGTCCAAAAGAGGTCAGCTGCCTCACGCCATTGCCAAGTCTAGCAGTTCTGTTTCCAAGCTCCAGCAGTGTTTACTGAAAGCCAAGGCCAGCGGACTCATTCTAAGTCCCCAATACCCTATTCTGCAATGATGAATCTCAGGGCTGGGAGGAAATTCAGGGCTCACTTGGTTCACAGGGTGAGGAGACCAAGGAGCAGGGAGGGTCAGTGGCTGCCTTCAGGTCACACAGCCAAGCTCTAGTGAAAGAGGTCTGGTCAGTGCTTTCTGCAATAAACGCCAATGATTCTAGGCAAGCAGTTTTCATGCAAATTCCATCTGATCATGT
>NW_017731385.1:3981691-3982510 GCF_001890085.2 Hipposideros armiger
TTTTCCTTTTTTTTTTTTAATTTTTATTGTGGAGGAATTTGACTGGAGTTACGGGAAGTTGAAGAGCTGGCATATGAAAAGTCCACGCTCCACACTTTAAAAAATGCACGGTGTACACCAGACTTGTTTACAAAAACCGAATCTGAAGTAGCTCACGCTAAACCATTCACAAAGCCGCTCACCTTTTACTGATTAGCTGAAGGGGGGTCTGAACATCACCCAGATTATCGTTTCTCCCTAACGACCGCTGAAATCCCTTCTCACACATCTTCAGTGGCTCTTTATCGATACTCTGAGGCTTTCCATGAATGAGGATAACAGTCCCCAATGAGACAGCTACCCAAATAAACAGTATAAGCCCTCCTGTAGGACCAAATCAAGCTGAGGAGCTGAAGTTCCCAGACCCCGCAGCATTAACATGAAATTCAGTGAATCAGTGACCAAAGCCTAACTGCTTCCCCTACATGGTGATGGGCAGCAGGCAGGGACAGGGAGGCCCAAGAGCTGTCATCACCATACGGCCTTCAGCCACTGTAAAATCAAGTGAATCCTGCAAAACAAGTTTCTCTTAAAATGGCAGTCTGTTAAGTTCTCTGGGACTGTTTTATCAATTGCCTATTAATAAAAACGGCTTCAGTTAAGCACACCCAGAAATTCACTCTACTCCTAATCGCCCATCTCTGACATCCAGTGACATTACATTCCCAAGGACAGCTTTTTCTCAACAAATAAGAAATATTTGTTGTGCTAAAGCAGCATTCTTCTGAGACAATTATACATTCTCAGAATTCCATTCATAAGCAATTATGATGTCAAGAT
>NW_017731385.1:3984245-3990554 GCF_001890085.2 Hipposideros armiger
AATAAAAAGGTGTGTCCTTATTCTCCTAACCAAAATTGGGCCCACTCTGTAAGCACTTGACTGCTCTCCACAAAACAAAACAAAACAAAACAAAAAGACACATTTTAAAAAGATGCTACTTAATCAAACCAGACTCTTGTTGATATTTCTTCAATTCTTCCCAACACCACGTTTGCAAGCAGAATAAATTCACAGAGGATAACTAAATAAATAGAGTTTCCATGTAACGAGAGAGGCCTCACCAGCATCCCGATAGAGATGTATGCACCTCACTGAATGTTCTTTAAAGATACGGCTTATCTGGACAGAAACAAGAATTCAAACAATTTGGATTAAATTAGCAGGAACCACTCCTACACTATGCCATGCTATTTATGATAATTGGATTTTTTGCAATTTGGAAAAAGCACTAGAGAAAGGCCATTTACGATGCAGCAGTAAACGTAGTACACAATCGGTCCAGCTTACGGCTCGGAATTTTACGTGATGTGAGATCCTGGAGCTCGTAAATCCTGGAGTTTAGTTTAATTTTTAAAAAAGAATAGCAGCTGCTACCATTTCCCAAAAACCTACTATGTGCTGGGCAGGCTGTGTGGTGCTTTACACATTCTGTGCCCCTCATGCTTGGCACCCCCATCTCAACATCTGGGAACATGAGTCATTCACTGTTCCTAAACCTCTGCCATATGACGCCACTTTTCCCCACTGGGATGTAGTTTATAGATACAAAAAAAGTAACAATAATACACCCATTTGCACGAAATTATATATTCTTGCAAGTTTCAATGTTAACATGCCAGGATGGTCCACGACTTCCAGGTGCGGGGACACCTACATGTGACCCAAAAGCGTTCAAATGAGGATGGCAGGCACATCATGGTGGCTGCTGCTCCCAAGGATGCCACAGTGCTACCAGGGACGGCAGCCCTGGGAGTATCGGGAATGAGGTCCTGACCAACCCCTTGTCACACCACAAAGTTCAGGACAGTGGCCAAGCTGACCCTGCAGGATGCACAATCTGACCTGGATGGTTACTCTTCCCTGCCTCTGACTCACTCTTTTCTACCAGCCCCCAAAGTTCTCAATCCTCCTTGACCTGAGATGACAACTGCTTCCCCCAAGCTGAGACCTGTTCTGCGCCTCTGCCTTCTTTCGCCGTGCAGGTCACATGTCGCCAGGCTCTGTGGGGAACTACTGCCCCAAAGAGTGAGAAGCGAGGCCTTTTGGAATTAGATGCCATCTCAGCTGTCATTACAACGTACAACGTCCAGCTCAAAGTCATGTGTAAGCCCGTGGCAGATACAGACCAGAACCCAGAACAATCTAGATGTTAGATTTCCACTTGGGGTTCCTTCTTCCACATCAGAGGTCTCTAAATGTCTTACACCCAGATTCCCAAGTTACCCATGGTGATAGATGCCTGCTCTGTTTAATATCCTGTGTGCCACAGAGAAAGACCCCATCTCCGGCCACTGGCATTCCTGGAATACCTTGGCTGTCTCTCCTTTCCTTCCAGTCAGGGGGGCATTCCAGCCTAAGAGAGTGCTCAGAGACCCCACCTCCCACAGCCCGAGCCCCTGAGTTGCACCACATGCTAGGAGGAGGCGTGTTTCCAAGTCATGGCTTCCAGCCCCCCAAACTTCTGAAGCACTCTCTGCACTCGAATTGAGCAACATAGTCCAGGACAAGATTAGCCACAGGCCCACGCGGCCCACAGCATCCCCACTCTAGTCGAGAATGTCACACTGGCCTACGTGCAAGAAAAGCAAGACAGAAATATTAGCGCAACAAAAGAGAGGGGCTTCCTAGGAGCAGGAAGAGACCAGAGCAATCTCACAAGTAGGTGTAACTGGTGAGAAGTGAAGGGACTGCAGACACTTTCCAAATACCTAGAATTCAAAAACCACCCTAGGAGAGTCATTCGGAAAGTGGTTTAGACTCTAAGATGAGACCCTCATTTAAAAACAAACAAACAAACAAACAAACAAAAACGAACTTTAAAGGCAGTCCAAGAGGGTGACAGCTGAATCAGGGGACAATGAGCCAGGAACAAAGCCTTTCAGGGACAAGGCACAGGGACAAAGCAATGGGATGGCCCAGAGAAACGTGGACACAGACTGCTTTACCCCCTTGGTAACGAGGGTGCCCGGTCAGGGAGAACAGAATGTGACTGCCACGCTGGACTATTAAAAGCAGAGGAATGAGGCCCAGGGGCCCGTGGATACAGATCACCCCACACTGAGGGCAGCTGCGCAGGGGAGGGGACACTAGCTCCTGCGGACGACATGAGGCCAGGGCCTGCTCCCTGACCGCCTGCCTCCGCCAGGATCCACAGGCCTCTCTGTGGGCCCCGCCTCCCAGTGCAGGTCCCTATCCTGATCTGCACCTTGGCAGCCTGCAGGAACCTGGCGGCAGACCATACTGCATTGCCCAGGAAGGCAGAGTCTTCACAAAGAGTCTACATTTTTAAAAAAGGAGGAGGAGGCGGTTGGAGGAGGAGGAAGACGGAGGAGGAAAAGGAGGAGGAAAAGCGTTAAGATGACATAATGTACATCACACGCATGGGGTCTCAGGGCAGAGAAACTGTGCCTCCACATCCAGCAGATGACTTACAAATGATTAAACAAGCCCCCCAGTTTTACCAGCGGGGCCAGACATACCACTCTCTAAGTAAACGAGGAAGGGGAACAATTCCACTCCCCCTACCAACGCTGCCCTGTGGAGGAATTCGGATCAACAAGAATCTACTGTAGGGGTACAAAATGTAGAGCTGTCTTTTTCACACCACTTGCCTTCATTGGAAGGCCCTGATCCCATCCGTGAGAGGGCAGGCAAATCTTCTCCTTCTGTCAGTAAAGGGAGCCACGGACCGCCTTCTCCCGCGCAAGCACCAATCTGCTCTCTTCCTGGTTCCTCGATTGGAAGGCAGTGGGAAACGCAACACACTCCAGGACTACTGTTCCGTGAGCAGGGCCCTTCTGATTGAAATGAGGCTGCACCACCAGCAAAGCCAGCTCCCAACATGGCCAGGCCTGCTGCTTTTGTGGATTTCCTGGCAAAGACCAGGCCTTCTCACGGGCAACGCAGTGAGGTGAGCAGACTCCAAGCTGTTGGTCCTAACGGGTTAAAAAGTACTTGGGGGGGGCTGGCTGTGTGGCACATTGGTTAAGAGTTGGCTTGGGAGTGCTGGCTCTGAGCAGCAGGGCTGTGGTTCAGATCCCACATGGGGGCCAGTGACGCTGTGCCCTCTACAGCTAAGATGGTGAACAACAGCTCGACCTGGAGCTGGGCTGCCGTGAGTCGCCGGCGATGGCGCAGGCTGCAGCAGGGTTGCAGTGGGCTGCCATGAGCTACCGTGAGTGGCTGGCAGCTAGCGTGAGCGGCCAGCAGCTGGCATGAGCTGCTGTGAGCCACCGTGAGCGGCCGTCCAGTAACCGGCGACCAATTGCCTCACCCGGGAAGAGCGCAATGATCACAACACCATGTTGTGATCCATGTTATGATCATGTTGATGAGCCAGTGGAGCGACGTCCTCCACAACTAGACTAAAGAACAAAAGGACAGCAACTTGTCTGTTTCCTTTCCCTGATTCCCCAACGCTGTTCCCCTCCCTCAATTCCCCAATAAAATCTTTTTTTAAAAAAAGTACTTGGGGACTAAGGTTAGCAGTAAGGCATTGGATTGTTTGGGGTTGGGTAAGGGCCTAGACCGGAAATCAACTACCACAAAGCCCCCAAGGCAAGCAAACACTAGGTATCAATCACTTAGGCAAATTCACAGGGGCAGGAGAACCACGGGTCTTCCAGAAGGAATCACCCCCTTCCCCTCCCTGTACAGGGTTGGCCTTCAGCAAATAACTGTTGTCCAAAGCAGTGAACAGCACCATGGGCCCAGCCTCAGCTTTTAAGATGATTCTCACACTTCTCCATCATCTTTAGCCTTCAGTCCTTCTGACAAGAGCAACAGACAAAGGAGCTACCCTCTATGGCTGACCACCCCTGCCAGCTAAGAGCTGGGTTTGGTGTTGGTCCTTGCTCCTGGGTAGCAAGGACCATGAAAATTACACAGGAAACATTGCCTTTCATAATTCTACAATCTTTGGGCTCGCTCAGGACGGTTATTACACACTATTCTCTGCTCAAGGGGGGAAATGTATCTTCCCGACAACAAATATTTCACAAAGCAGGTGCTGCACTGGCCCCTGGGTGACAGCCATGCTCTCCAAGAGCTGGAGGAAACATCCAGGATTTACTCAGCAGTGCAGTACGGGCGGCAGCCGGGTGCTGCGAGAAAGGCTCCCAGGTATCTGCAGAGTCCTAAAGGCCTCTGGGTGGAAAAGCCAGGCTGGAGGTCAGCCCGAGGGACAGGGAATCTGCCGGTGAGTGGTGGTCAGCTGGTCCGCATGGAAGAGCACCATCACAGACCAAGGACACTGCAGGCAGAAGACAGGGATGCAGCTAGTTGGGTACATGGCCTGGTTAAATGGGGTCTGATGGCAGAAGATCCAGCAGCTTCAAGGTGTGTCAAGTGCTCATACTACAGGATTTCAGATCGGGGAGTCTGTTGGTCAGAGTGTGTGTTGGGAAGGTCACAGGGCCAAGGTGGAGAAGCAGGGAGGCTGGACAAAGACCGGGCCAGTGAATGGGCAGATTAGAGAAACATTTCAGACGGAAAGGGCTTGGTGTCCAGTCAGAGATGGAAGCATCCAAGTTTCTGACACGGAAGCTGGGCGAACCACATGCTGTCCATCCAGAGAGGGGAGAGAGGAAAAACAAGCGGGGAGACGTGAGGGCTCAGGGAAGACCATCAGACACCGAAGCACCCATGGTCATCGGGATATGAGTGTATGCACAGGTCTAGAACTCACAGACAGGTCTGGGCTGGAGATGACATGCAAAGCCTGATACAGAGGGGAAGATGGTCAAGCACCAGAGGATGAGATATTCTGGGGAACAAAGACACTGAAAAGAAGGATGGAGCTCTAGCAACCTCAAGCTAGGAAAGACCGGACCAAGGAAAAGGAGCTGGGAAAGAAACGGCTGCAGAGGCAGGAGCAGAACCGGAAGTGATGTCAGAAGGCAGGGTAGAGGACCCAAGAGTGCCACCGAATGTATGGGGCAGCACACAGTTACATTTTGACTGAATGGAAAAAGCCATCCACAGTGTTTTGAGGGTCCATCACTTTTTAGGAATAACTCAAGCCTGCATAGAGCCACCCCTCAAATCATTGGGAGAAGAGAGAAATACGGAAGTGTGCAGAGAACCCGTGCATCAGTGCTGTCCTTAATGGGGCCATCTACCAAGCCGCCTGCGCCACTGCAGTCACAGTAGACAAGAAGGAGTGTAATTCAGAGCGCCACGTAAAAACGGCGTATTGGCACTCTATAACTGAGTGTTTTCTCCTTTACGTCAAAAACTTCACACACATGCCCTTGACGTGACCTCTTTCCAGGTGTCCTCCCCATTTCTGTAGCCAGCCCCAGGAAGAATAACTGAAGGGGACTCTTTTACGCTTCATCTTTTTCAATGACCATCTTAATGCTTATGGTGACCTCAAGGTAGACATTCCGCCTGGCGCTTTGAATGATTCCTAAACGTCCTAGCTGGAGAGAGGCCGGGCTATCACAGCTCAGCGCTCAGCCAGAGAGGTGGTGTGGGGAAGAACTCACAGCCTTCGAAGGAATACTCTACAGCAGAACTTTCAAGGACTTTCAAGCTGTGAGTCACATCTGTGATTTCAAATTGTCTAGTCGCCATGTTAAAAAGTACAAAGCAACAGGTGAAATTCATTTCAATGGTATGGTGTACTTACTCTAATATGTTCAAAATATTACCACTGCAACATGTAGTCAATATAGAAAAATATGAGAGCTATCGTCTTTGTTTCCCAACTTATGTCTTTGAAATCCTATGTGTAGCTCACACATGAAACAGGTCTCAATTTGGATAAGCCATGTTCAGTAAGACACATGTGGCTGGGACGTAGTGGCTGGTCAGTGCAGGTCTGAGAGAGTCTGTGCAAAGGGAAAGAGTTCCAATTCAACTAGAAATTCTCTAAGAAACCTTTCCATACTTGTTTTCAGGACAAGGTAAAGGGAAGGCAGTTTCTCTGAAGACTGATATTAATTTGAAATAAATACTCCTTTGTGAAATCACAAAAGGGTCAGCAGGACCAAGACACAGGAGAAGGCTGTAGGCTGGGGCCTTGGAGAAGCCAATGTCCAGCCAACGGGCCTGTCAGCATAGCCGAACCAGTACCAGAGCCCAACTTCTAACCCCCATTCCTTTCTCATGGTGCTTTTCCTCTTT
>NW_017731385.1:3994064-3999664 GCF_001890085.2 Hipposideros armiger
AGTCAATGGCGACTGGACTTGGAGCTGAGCTAGCTGTGCCCTCCACAACTAAGACTGAAGGACAACAACTTGGCTGTTCCCCTTCTCCAATTCCCCAACACTGTTCCCCTATCCCAATTCCCCAATAAAATCTTTAGGGGAAAAAAAATATATAATCCCAACTTTAATAAAGTGTTTTATTCATCAAGAAAACACGCTTCCCATTGACAGCTTAGGTAATACAGCAAATAGTAAAAATCATCAATAATCCCAAAAGCCAAAGATAATCACTGTTAACACCACCTATGCCAATTATCCTTTCTTTATAAATAATTTAAGGTAAAGGAAATCAGACAAAAATATAACTTTTTCAATCATACTTCCTTCACGTAACATTTTACCAAGTCAACAAATGTCCTTCTGAATCATCATTGTAAGAAGGAAATAGTAATTTCAGGCTCTGACTATGCACCATGAGGCCTTTTTTCTTTTTTAACCAATCCCCTATTGTTGGACATTTAGGTTACCTCCAGTTTTTTACATCACAAACAATACTCTAGTGAACATTCCCAGCATACATCTAAGACTATTTTCTTAGGATAAATCCCTAGAAGTGGAGTTGCTGGGCCAAGGCATTGGCCAATTTTAAAAGCTTTTAATAAAATGGCCTCAACACTGGAAGACTTTGTTTTATTTTAAAAATTCTAGCCAGGCACACAAAGAAAACCCTTGGTTACTCGCCTTTCTTGGGATTTTTTTTAAATCCCCAAACCGAGCATTAAAGCTTCTCAGATGGAGTGAAGTTTTCTGATTGAGGTAATTCACTAATTTGTGAGAAGCCCAAAATGTAGGACACTGTCGGAGAGACGTAGAAGCAGTGCCCTGCCCTCTGAGAAGGCACACGGCTAAGACCCGTGATAAACCACTATCATCCGAGGCAGGAGGTGGTCAGCGGCGTGCATCCTGTAAGTCCACTCTAGGTGTGACCTGAAACCAAGCAGAACAGACGAGGGCAGCCGTGGAACATCCTGCAGACAGGGGCCCTTTCTGCTTAAGTGACCAGGGATGCTCTCTGAAGGGTGAGTGGGCTTCAAAACTGAACCTAACACTCCAGAGGCCAGAGACAAGGCAGGACACGATATGTTCAACGGACAGCAAATNCCAATGTCCAGCCAACGGGCCTGTCAGCATAGCCGAACCAGTACCAGAGCCCAACTTCTAACCCCCATTCCTTTCTCATGGTGCTTTTCCTCTTTCTCCTTTTATCCTTCCAACAGCCCTATAAGCAAGGCAGGATCTATCCCATTTTACAGATGAAGAAACTGAGGGCCAGGCAACTTAAATTACTTGCTCATTGCCAGTGATGGCTACTGGATCTGGACCCAGAACAGGCCTCGCCCCTGCTCCAAGCGTCTTCAACCAGCCACTGGTCAGAAACAGTGAAAAATCCAGTGAGACCAAAGTAAATATCAACTGAGTCATTGAACGCGTACCCACCTAATGACATTTTAAATAGCGCCTCCGTTTTCTCCAGAGCTTAGGAGTTTTTGAAACATGTTTGCACACATGTTTGATCACCACTAAGGGATAATATGTGATTGCCCTAAGGAACATTCTAAAGATGCCCAGCTATGGTCCAGAGGGCTGGCTGACCAAGGTCACCAAGGTCACATCCAATATCCTCCCACTACACATGATGCCTCCCTTGATGATACCTGTTTCTATAAAATAAAATGTTTAAATGTCAAGGCTACTTAAACATATATTTTGGTATTTTCTCAAACCAGGGATACTCTCATATAGTGCATAGTTTTCATCAATCACAAATGTGACTTTAGCACAGGGCCTTCCTCCAACCCTGGCCAACAGGAAGTCTCCACTGGCCTGATGGAGTCCCCAGCTCGTCAAGGCCCCAGCTGCAGCCAATGGGACCCCTTCTCTTGCTAATCAAATGTTCACGTGCACACTGATCGAATGCCACAAGTATGAAATGTGTCCTCAGTCAAAGAGAGCACCCTTTTTCCTGCTTCAGGCCTGACTAGAGGGGACCTAAAATAGTGGCTTCTGGCAGGGTCTGCTTTGATCTGTGTGCTTTACAAGGCAAGCCTACCAATTTGGGATTTCTTGGCTCTTCGTGACTAGCTGGAGTATATGGGCTTCTTGGGTCTTTAACTGGGTCAACCATTAACAATAGCTACTTACAGCTAACACACTGATTTCCACCCAGGGGGTGGAACCTCCTTGGCCAATATACCTAAGCATTGTCGAAAGCCATAAGGCAGCGGCCCAGAGTCATGTTTTAATGCCAAACAACCTGGCTCTCAAGGGACTGATCACAACAAGGCAAGTTCCGTTACACTCAAGAGAAAATAAGCATGTTGCAGATAACCACACGGGAAGCTTCAAAATAGCCCCACCTGACCTCCCACGAGCAGGGAACACATTTCAAAGTTCTTCCACTAAGTGATTTCATAAGACCTGCACAAGTCTTCAGGAAAGAGGCAGGAAAAAAAGGAAATGAAGCCCGGGGTGTACAAACGCACCTTGCTACACAGCTACCTGCAAGCACGGCGAGGACCTGGGACTCCTGGAAACTGCTCTTCCACCTTGGCTAGGCACTCACCCTAAACCGGGACACCCAAGCATCATATCATCATCATTAGGGACCAAAGAAAGGGTGGTCACCACTTTCCCAGGAGGTGAATTAGCTCTTTCTTTTTCCTTTATTCAACTATCTTCCAACTGTATTCATGCTAAGAAAGCCCTGCTGAACCAAAAAATAAAATCCTTTCACGTAAAGGATGAGAGTTGATATGTAAGGGCTTAGGTGCTTCCAACATACCAGGTCACCTTTCCCATCAGGAATTCAAAGCAGAGGGCCACCAGTTTCTAGTCCACAAGGGTGGTGACTTATTCCTAGTATGTGATTTGAATGGTCTTAACTGCAGCCATGATGCCCTCCAGCCATGCCGCCATCCTATATTCGCTGAGTTCCCAGATGCTCCCAAAAAGCCCACCAAGACCGCCCCCCTCCAATTCCACACATCCTAAATGCAACTGCCCCCACCCAGCAGAGCCCGTGCACTCAGATGAGGAGGGAGGGGAAGGGAGAGGAGGATGGAAGGAAGAGAAGCAGAGGAAAGCCATGGTCAGGGACACTCTTACTTTTCTGGCAGTGATTCGTAGTCCAGCAGCGGTAGTTGTACTCATTGTTGATGGTGGTCTTCTCACACAGTGGCTTCTCCTCCATGGTCCCCGGACACAGGTCCCCGCATTCTTTCGGGGGTTTGTTCCCCACAATGTAGTTGTTGGAGACGGCATCCAGGATCAGAGACCAGTCCACTGTGGACAGGTAACAGAGGTCGGCATTTTTCTCAATCCTGATGGCCCCCCGAGTAATGTTCCTCAGGTTGTAAAGCCCGATATCTTTGAGGTTAGTCATCTCAAAGATGACCAGGGCGTAGTTGTAGAAGAGTTTCCAGCCGCGGATGACTGTGAGGTTCGGGAAGAGGTCTCCGAGGCTCTCGAGGCCGGCCACACGGAACAGCAGCAGGTACTCGGTGATGACCGTGAGCTTGGGGAAGCGGTAGCTGCGGTAGTCCTCTGCCTTGGAGATGAGCAGGATGTGCAGGTAACCCTCGATCACCGTGCAGTTCTCCAGGCGCTTCAGCTGCTGGTAGTCGTTGCGAATGTCAATGCCAGGCCCGCAGACTGGAGGGACACAAGAGGGCAAGGGCAGGACACATGTGAGTTAAAAAGAAGCCATTTTTAAAACAATTTTCCAACCTACAATATGGTCAGTTTTCAGGAAATCTACATTATGATTAAAAAAACAAGACTCAATTCTTCACGGCAGGCTACCATGAGGTGTGGGCTCCAGGTTGACTCTCTGGGGAGCTAACCAGTCAGCAGTCATTCAGGAAGTGCCTACTCTGGGCAAGACACTGTGCAACACTCTCACCAACCATGGGAGATGCCATCCCCAACCTATTAACATGCAAACCACAGCTTAGCATTCAGGGTGGCACAGGAGCACATGCAAGAGTCTGGGTGCAACCCAGGCCAGCGGGACTCCACAGTGCCCATCCCTTCTGCACGGCGCCAGCTCCCAAAGGCTGAAGAAAAGCTCAACAGCCAAGGAGCAACAACTTAGTACAGCATCCCGCCCCAAGGACATCAAGTAGTAAAGTCTGCACTGGAGACCACTTTTCCGTGACTCGGAAACTAGGGACCCAAAGAAGCATGTGCCCATGTTTCCTGCTACCATTTGACCTGTGCCAGATGGCCTTGTGTTCTCCCCAATACTGCATGAATGTAGATATAAAGGCTAACTTAACAGAAAAAGAACATGTGACTTGCCTGAATAAAAGAGATATATAGCTCCTTCGTGTCCCCGCCCCATCACGTCCCGCCCTCACGCTCTCGCGGATGCTCCAGGCCGAGCTGCGTGTGTCAGTTATTCCGGCCAATCACACGTCTTTTCCGCCTCCCGCGCGGCCCCACCCTGGAACTGGAGCTTTCGCGCCCTCCAGGTAAACCAAGGTTTCATTTTCAAGATGGAAAGCCCTTCAGACTCAGACTAGCACTCCACAGGCCGGTGCCAATCCACCATCTCCCTATAGAAGTAGTTCAAGAAAACAACCTATGAGTGCAACACTTAGAGAAAGGTTAAGAAAAACTAGATCTTCATTTAATTCCTGTTACAGTATGGTAAAACGTCTTAAAGTAGAGAATGAAGAAAACAATCTGAGCTTTTCAGAGAAACCAGCATCTTCAACAGAAGAAAGCTGTTTGGAATTTCAAGAAAATTTCAAACACATTGACAGTGAATTTAGAGAAAGTACATATTTGAAAAATACCTTCAAGAATATCAGTGCATGTGAATCTACTGGGTCTTGCAGTGATCTCCAGAATGACTTTGTGAATGAGAATCTTCCCAAACAAGGATTAAACAAAGAAAAATCAAAATTGGTGAAGCAGATTCAAGAGAAAGAAGACCTTCTTCGGAGGCTAAAACTAGTCAAAATGTATAGATCAAAGAATGACCTGTCGCAGTTACAGTTGTTAATAAAGAAGTGGAGAAGCTGTAGCCAGCTGTTGCTTTATGAGTTACAGTCAGCCATGTCCGAGGAGAACAAAAAACTCAGCCTTACTCAGTTGATAGACCACTATGGATTAGATGATAAATTGCTACATTATAACAGAAGTGAAGAAGAATTTATAGGTGTTTAATTTATATTTTTTCCTCCAGAATATCTTTGAGAATGACAGCTTAAAAGATACTACATTTTAAAGTGAAGATATAAACCATTAGGGGTTACAGAAAGGTATCTTGATGAACATCAATTTAGGTTACTCTGTTATATAAATGTAAACTAACTTCTAAAATGAAAACTTTTTATTTTGGATAAATTTGCCAAAGAAAATTTTACATTTAAAAACTGTGGTTGGAGGGCCGGCTGAGTGGCTCAGTTGGTTAAGAGCTCGCTCAAGAGTTTGAGCTCTGAGCAACAGTGGTTCCAGTCAGCCCGAGCTGAGCAGCCGCTGAGCTGCCAACAGGTAGCAGGATGGCTCAGCTAAAAAAAAAACAACAACAAAAAACTGTGAAAAAAAATTTAAAT
>NW_017731385.1:4001434-4012714 GCF_001890085.2 Hipposideros armiger
GAACACCCACAGGACAGGCAGGGGCTGCGCTGGAAGCTCGGGGTGCACCACTGTCTCATCTCGCATCAGCGATGCTCTCCACACGTAATATCATCGCCAATGGGAAGGTGAGAGACTTGGAGACATTAAGGTGTTCCTCAAAGGCCACGTACGCAAGACACCGGCCCTTTCATAGCAAAACCTGACACAAGGTTTGTCCACTGTCCCAGCTCTCAGCATCCTCATCAACTGGTTCCCTCCGATCCACTGAGCTTCTGCCCCCATCATGATACCAAACAGCTCATAGCAAAGCCCCCAACGACACTATCACAGCCAATGTCACTCCCTGTCCTCATGCGATGGGGCCCTTTCAGAGTCCTCTGACATTACCTCCTTCTCTAGACCTGATTCCACATGCCCACTGACCTCTCTTCCTCTTCGACCGGACCTCTAAATTGGCCTCTGACCTCGCCCAGGCTACTGGCTTCCTGTGTCACCCATATACTGGCTGATCCCCAAATGTGTGTCATCGGCCCAGACTCCTCTGGGCTCTGAAGGTGTATATCCACCTGCTTGCTTCACACCTACACTCGGGTGTCTAATAACTTATCTCCTCCCCAAACCCCCACCCCACCTCCCAAGCTTCCATATCTTGGTCAATGACATTCCCATTCTCTCAACTGCTCATGTCAAAAATCAAAGACTCACTCCTGATATGTCTCTCCCCTCATGCCACATAAATCCAACACAGCAGTAAGTCCTCTTGGGCATTATGCTAAGTGAAATGCCAGACAGAGAAAGACAAATACTGTATGTTCTCACACGTGGAAGCTAAAAACCCGAATCATTGAAACAGAGGGTAGCATGGTGGTTACCAGGGGCGGGGACACAGGGGGATGTTGGTCAAAGGAGACAAGATCTCAGCTGGAAGATAAGACCTGGCGATCTAACACCCAGCATGGCGACTATAATTAACAGGACTGTATTATATATTGAGAGTTAAGAGCCTAGATCTTAAATGTTATCACCACACACAATCGTTTTTATGTGAGGGAATGAACTGTCCACTAGCCTTATCGTGGTGATCATTTTGCAAGGTATAAATGTATTGCATCATCATACTATACACCTGAAACTTACATATGTTCATGTTAATAATATCCTAACAAAATTGAAAATGGAAAGTCCTCTAGGATCCAGCTCCCAAGCCTGTGGGAGTCTTGGGGCTCTTCCCACAATCACACCCCACTTCCTCAGCTCCCTGGTTCCCCCACCATCCCATTTCCTTGCCTCTCAGGGTGGGTCTGCCCTCTTCAGGACCAAGCTCTGGCCTTCTCGCTCTCACCCTGGGGCACCCCAATGTCGGCCCCAGGAGGACAGGGAATTCCTTTCTATTTAGTCCACAATCATACACACCCAGTGCCTCAAACAGCATGTGGGGCACTTGTTAGCATGCGTCCTGAACACGTGTGTAGAATGAATGGCTGTCACCACCCGTCTGTCTCCACTGCTCTAACTCTGAGATGACCCATCGTCACCTCCAGCCTGGACTAGGGTGACACCTTCTCCACGATCCAGCCTCCACTCGCAGTTTGTTACTGACCCAACACTGGGCCCAGGAGACTCAGCAGGCATTCATCCCTATCTACTTCCACCTCACCTTCTAGTATGTTCTTGCTTATCACACTGTGGCCACCAAGCTCCTTCCCTCCTCATCTCCTGATGTCGGGAACGCTTCCCCCATCACGTGGCTGCCCCAGTCTTGTCACGTGACTCTTCATTCAAATGTCACCTCTTCAGAGCTTTGCACAAACACCTTAGGTTCAACAGCCCTCACGCCGCCCCTCTGCCAAACCCTTCTCTCCCTTCATTTCTCTCTTTCATCATTTTTACAGCACTTTTCGTGCCTGCAAGTGTCAGTACCTGAGAGGGATCACTGGCCACTGCCACCTCTGAAAACAGAAGCTCCGTGCTGTTTGTTTCTGCCATGGTTTCCTTGCCTAACATTGGGAACACAGCAGGTTCAGTAAAGATGTGCTGCCTGAATATAGGCCATGGTGAATCTAGTATCTTGATTTCCACTCATGAGTGAAGTCGGCCTAAAGCAGAACAGAGAGAGCCTGGTCTCTATCATACGTCTGCCATCAGCGTGCTCTCAAAATCAGGAACTATCGTCCAGCTTCAATGTGAATATCTTTTTTTTTTCCTTCGGTACTATTATTTTTCCCCTCAGCCCAGCCTAAAAATTCATACTTCTTGGACGCCATTATAAATTAAGTCTATTAGTTTGCCCTTACATAATAAACAGACATTTGTACACAAGAGTACTTAACGCACTATATTATTTTGCATTCGACGTGTGCTCGATCAGATTATAAAGCATTAGGCATCGATTTGTTTGCTACCATTTCCCGCTAACCAAAACCATTCAGCGCCCAGTGAAAGAGCCTGAAGACGCATCACCCAAGTTTGCTGTGCTTTCGTATCGCAATCAAAACAGACACTGGGGAGGAACCAGCCTCACTCTGGCTCCGGGCTCCCCTCCATGGCCCACGGAGACCACTCGGCTAACAGAAGCCACACATGACAGAGCCAGAACGGACTTCTTCTTCAAATGGAAGAACCGCCTCCACACTGGACACTTTAACCCATTTCTAGAAGAAAAAAAAAAAGAGGAAGAAATAACCCACTTATTCCTGAAGAGACAACAAGCCCAAAGCCACAAAGGGTAGGGCAGGGCCTTGGCAACCAGCTGGTTTGGATTTTGTGAGAGACAGCGTGGGTCTTTGGGATGTTGTGTGACGGGACAGAAATGGGAAAACCCAGCTGGCCAGTGAACGATAGCACCATGTTCAAAAGGCACGAGCCACAAACAGGAAGAAGGCCATCATGTGCTTCGTTGGTGTCGCAAAATGATACAAGCACGCAGGGAGTGAACATTCCAAGCCGGGCATGAAGGAGGCACGCCCTTGCTACTATTCACCGATGATTAAAAGGACAGTGTAAAACATGGCTTCTCCATTTTCAAAGCAACAGGTATCCAAAAACCTGGGGAAACTTTAGGAAAGGCCTTGGAATAGGAGAGCTCAGGCGGACTATGGAGACTAATGGCAGCTTATGAAATGGTGGCAAGCAGGACGCAGAAAGAAGGAACACAGCTGGGAGGAGGGGCAGTGGCCTGGGTAGCAGGCCCAAAGCCAGGGAACAGGGACAGCAGAACCAGAACAAATGGAGGACTCCCAAGGTGGGGAGCAGGGGGCGTGGAGAAGACAGGCGGGTGGGAGGCAGTGGTGGCCTGGTCCCTAAGTCAGGCCACCTCAGAGGGGGGCGGGCAGGCAGGTAGGTGAGGCCCTGGGGGTAGAATTCACTTCCCCAAATAAAGTCTTTCCATCGAAAGGAATACTGCTCCCCCAAAACTCCTAGGTATTTTTAAAACATCAAAAAGCAGAATTCCTGCTCTAGGGGTTGAAATGAGTGGCACAATAATACCTTGTAATTTACTGTACCAAGGTACAGTAATACCTTGGTTAGCGAGCATAATTCGTTCTGGAAACAAATGCCTCGTATTGCAAGACATCGCTCGTTTATCACGTTAAAATGTATTAGAAATGTTTGCTCGTCTTGCGGAACACTCGCAAACCACGTTACTCGCAATCCAAGGTTTTACTGTACGTGTATTTGGAAACTAAATCCCTAAAAACTGCTAATATGAGAAGGGCTAGTGAGAAAATTCCAAAAGCTGCATATCTAGGTATTTGGAAGAACTCTACAGGAAACGCAATTTCAGCTTTATTGTATGTTCTACATTAGGCACGATCTTGGGTTCTAGAAAAAGAAAAATGGGATGACCCGGGTCTGAGTCCCAGAGTGCCACTGATGGGTTCCTGCCCTTAGGGGGTACATCCCACCTCTGAGCCTCCTTTTCCTCACCTGTATAATGGGCTAGTAATACCTACCCTATAGAGCTTGTCCTAAGGATCAGATGGTGTTACCTTCCACAGTAATAAGCTTTAGGCAATGTGACTACATAAATTCAACATTAATAAAAATATCCAACTGTTTTGTTGCCCCAATGTAAATATTATTAATATACAACCAAGGGGAAGAAATAAGCAAAATCATTGATTGTCCTTCTGACACCTTTTCTGGCAAGACCCTGCAGCGGGGGCCCATGACTCCCCATTTCTGGGGAGGTCAGGAAGATTTCTCAGATGGGAGGAGCCCTGACGACTGCCTGAAGGATGTACCGGGTCTCGCAAGGAAAGGTTGGGGTGAGGGGGAGCTGAGACAGGCAGAAGGAGGGGCACACACCAGGAAGTGGCTGGTGGAAATTCAGGGGGACCCCAAGGGTACAGCCCATGTGACAGGGAAAGGACCAAGAAAACCAGCAGGGCAGACACTAGAAAGTGGATTGAGACTAGTAGTGCTGAGGAGGTCAACTTGACCTTACAGGTACAAGGACAGTCTTCGAAATCCGGCACATGCACAGAGCCACGAGAAGGCTTATTAAACAACTGTGTGATGTTTATCCTGCTGGTCTGGGCACCACCTTGTGAGAGCCACTGTCCTAGGAAATAACCCCCCCCATACCTGTCACTCCCCTCTGCACCCACCCACACACGCAGTGTGGTACAGGTAAAGCCTATGAACCAGTTTATCTTAATTTGATCTTCATTCTCCCGAAAAACCCACAAGAAACCCATAGATACTATGCTGGAAACATAGCAAAGCAGAAGGTAAACAGGGTGGAGGGTGAGTGTCCCTAGTCCTGTGGCTGCTGACTCTGCAGTCCTGTCCCCAGATCATTTGAGATCTGAGCACGCCCTCCAGGAGATGAGTGCAGAGAAAGGGATGGCATGGCTTTCTTTCCACCCACTTCTCCTCAGTAGACTGCAACTAACCAAAAATCTCAGAGATGATGAGAGGTGAGAGACAATGTTATGATAACAAACACTGATACTGTTTCAGTAGAATTTGTTACAGTAGAGTTTTTTGTGTAAATGTAAACAGACACAATTCTGTTAAGTCTTTTATCTTCATGAGTCAATGAGAATATGTTTACATTGTATATATACATTTATCTCTCACACAGACAATGGTCCCACCACCTGACATGTTCAGGAGCTAAAGGCAATCATAAGAATGTAAAGGATTGCATTACACAGGTGACTGTGAGAACAGAAATTAAAACTTCAGTGTAATTTTCAACGTGCAAATTGTTCTTCATTGCCCCACATTAAGAGCCATCTCTATCTAATACATACAACCATAATCTAAAAACCCATGCATACCTGAGATGTCCTAAAGGCAGGGAACATACAGACAATGCAGCAGGTGCTACAATGTGTCAAAGAGCTCCCAAAGATAAGGATATGTGTGCATCCTGCCTCCCCCACTGAAGAAATGGAAGCTACCAGGAATGAACTCTAAAACTTGAGGCAGCACAAGCCCCAGTGTCCCCACCATGTAAAGCATCTGGAACCAGACAGATTGGTGCAGAACAAAGCTGTGTTTGCTTCAAAGGAGGAGCGCCAACTGTTTTCCTCCGTCTTCACAAAAACAATTTGGCCTGCTCTGACAGTTACACCAAATTCCTTTCTGAACTTAAAATATCAAAAGTGCAGCATTCTCTCTAAGTCTCTGTATTTTAAAAGCACCCTTCTAAGAGCCTCTAATCTTTTCTAATTATTCCCAGTTCCGATGGCTGGCGGCCTTTTTGATGAAGGAGCACAGAGAGACTAGGTTCCCTCGGTTATGCCCACCCACTACCACCCACTCAGACCCCCACGGGCCTGTGGGAGCCTCGGTACAAGGCCTTGGGGTGGGGGCAGCCTCCCATCACCGAGCAGGCCCAGTGTAGGCCCGGCAGTACCCCAAACCTCCAAATGGGGAATCTGTGCAGCCAGCGGATGGCGCTGTGGGGCCCCTGGCACTGGGGGAGGTGCAAGAACCAAGATGGGACAAGCACACTCGCTGCAGCCTGACCTGGAAAAAAAATGTGATCTGTCTGCCTTCTTTTTGCCTCTCTCACCATTTCAATTTTCTGCTCAGAACCAGGCTAACTTTCCCAATAAAAGTCAGCCCTGTGGCCCCCATCCTATCTCACTGGCTTCGTTTGTAGAACACATTACATCACTCCAGTTAGAGTTCACATCCTCATTTCAGAAGTATTTGACTTTGCGCTACCATGTTCCAGTTTCCTTAAGTGACCTGGAGTCCTTCTGTTAACCAGTTATCTAACCTAAACAAACGGATAACGGGTGTAGAAATCCCACTTCTCTGTACCTGTCCTTCTCCCCCTCCCCCCCTCCATGTGAACACACTTGGTACATTCTTCCTGGAGGTGGTGTGAAAGGTCAGCCCCTTGAATTGCTGAGGCTTTATATCTGACCTGGGGGCTTTGCTGGGGGGTGGAGGGAGCGGGAAGGAGTGGACTAAACCACAGGGACCAGGTCACCCTCGGTCCCATCGCTAACCCCACCACTTGGCCTGAGGTCACTTGCTTCACTGCTCTGTACCTCAGTTTATTCATGACTCAGATGGGAGGGTTAGGACTAAACTTATTCATTCTTCCAATGGATATCTCTTGTCATAGTTAATATGCACTTCCCAGGTGCTGGGAAGTCAGCAATGAACAAAACCAACACACTCCTGGCCTTCATGGAGCAGTCAGCCCCAGTGGGTCCTAAAGTCACCCCACTCCGTGTCCCCGAGGGCGAAGCCCTGTATCTCCTGCAGCGAGCAACCCCTACAGAGTCAGCACCATGGGCCTGATGCACATTCAGACCAAGATGATACCCCTGCTGGATGCCAAATGAGTGAACTTGCGCCCACTACAGAGAACCATCCGATGCCCAGAGAGGGGGTTATCCAAAAGCCACACACAGCAGGAGCTCCCAGAAAGACTAGTGCTGGGGAGCAAGCTGCTGAGGTCGGTCGGCAGGGACCAACTGGAGCTGTCCCCTGTCCCCTCCCCGTAGAGGTCAGATCTGAGCAGTGGAGAAGTGGAGGGAGAGCAGGAAGAGGCAGGGCATACCTTGGGAAGCAGGAATGGCAAAGGAAGGCATGGAACAGAAGCCACTAAAAAAGCCGAGGGCACACCCAGCTGGAGGCAGTGCCTCAGGGCTCACAAAGCAATGAAAAGGCATGATCACCAAGGGTCTGGGCGTGAATGTGATAGAAATATGGAGTTCGGGAATGGTCACTCTGGCAGTGGTTAGTAACCCAACAAAAGTACAGGGGGTTATACACCCATCTCCATGGCACCGTTATTCACAACAGCCAAAAGGGGGAAACAGCCCAGGTGTCTATCAACAGACGAATGGATAAACAAAATGTGTTCCATACATACAACAGATTATTATTACACCTTAAAAGGGAAGGGAATTCTGACACGTTACACATGGATGAACCTTGAGGACATTATGCTGAGTAAAATAAGCCAGTTATCACAAAGAAAAAAAAAACACATCATATGATTCCACGATCTAGAGTGGTCAAATTCACGGCGACAGAAAGGAGGAGAGGAAGGTGGGGGTAGGGACAATGAGGGGCTGTTCTTTAATGGGTACAGCATTTCAGTTTTGCAAGATGAAGAGCTCTGCAGATTGGTGGTCGAACAATGTGAGCATACTTAACATGACTGTTTACTTAAAACTAGTCAGATGGTAAACTTTATGTTATGTGTATTTTACCACAGTTTTTTCTTTCAAAAAAAGGACAGGGGAGAACGTTTCCTGCATTTTATTCTGCCCCTCATGTGAGTCACACAAGGGTAAATGGGCAGCTGAAAACAGTCCGGGCAGCCCCTTCACCTCCAAGGACCGAGGCGAGACCGGCTGGAAGGAAAGCAGGTTCGGCCACAGATGGGCCAGGCATTTAGAAATGTCACCAGGCCCCAGCATGGCCGGAGACATCCACAAGCAGGGGGCCCTCAGCAAGAGTTTTGCACAGACTCCCCAGAGAAATGGGCTCTGGACACACGTGGCAGGGACACGTGGTCAGACAGGTGGGCATCTGCACACACTTCTATGTGGATTGGGCAGAAGCTAAAACCCCACATGCAACCCCCAACCTCTGCCAAGTAGACTGTGATGGAACTGTATGATTGGAGGGCAGAATTCTCACCCTCGTTCACCAACTTTCTAAACTCCGGGTGTTCGTGGGGCATCTCTCACAGCCAGAGGCACCCCTAAGTCATCACCCCCACCCTTGCAAAGGCTTTTGTATCTCCTATGACATCTACAGTTATTATTCTGCTCTCATACCTCCAGGCTCACCCCTCCCCCAAAGGAGGGCTATTAGTTCCACTTTGTGCTTTGCCAAGCGTCTGGAGGCTGATCACATCCCTGACTCCTTGGCGGAAGTCTGCAGCAATTTTTACCAAGACCAGGAAGCTGCTTCTGCATTTGGGGTTCCCCCATCTACACCAGCCCCCAGGGAGCCATTGTCAGCATCATGCCCGCCCTCCCAGGCCCTGGCTCCCCAAAGGGTCAGCTAACCACCTTTCCACCAAGCCGCTCCATCCTGCTCTGCTCCACACGGCGCCCCACCACCTGGTCATGACATCCCTCACTGCACTCCAGCAGTATTACCAACTGAAGGCAGAAAAGAAAAGATACACAGCTGCAAAGGGAAGCCATGAATCATAAACCACGGACCATCATAAACCACAATGATGGGAGTTTGGGATTTTTTTTTTTCTTAAAACATGAGGATGTTTTAAATTGTTAGATTGGGAGGGCACTAGATGACGTCCACAGTGCCTTGTCTAAATCCATATCATTGTTGACAAAGTGAAGCAATATGAGTTACATTTGAAATGCTTGGTCTGTATGATTCACCCTCCAAAGTGATGATTAATGAATGGCCCAAGGATGGTCTCTAGAGAAAGGCCACGGTGCTCTTTCTAAGTCCCGATGTTTCAACATTTTTTTTTTATCAATTACTTGAATGATGGTGCAAATAACATGTTTATCTAATTCCAGGATGACAAGTTTCCAGGAGACATGGCAAATACACTGGATGGCAGAGGCAGGAGCTAAAAAGATCAACAGATTGGAACAGCAATCGAGAGGAAATTATGTTATTTGGACACTTGGGTGCAAAAAAAAGAAATGCACAAATGTAGGAGGTGTGAAAAAGACTTAGGAGATTTAATTGGATATAATTTCTGTGTGTGAGGATGGGGTGTTGTGACCGCCAAAGGGGAAAAAAAAAACCACATCAGGTGGTATTAGACGATACTAAGACAGACTTAGTCGAGTCAGGGGTCACAGGAGAGGACCTCCAAAGTGGGTTTGTGTCTCCACACTTTAAAAGAGAAGACAGTGGATGGGAGGACATCCGAGGGACAGCCAGGATGAAAGGGGAGCTGAAATCCATCTCATGGGGAGTGGCTGCAGAAACCAAGCTCGTCGGGGGTCCCCAGGGAGGAGGGCTGGTTGGGTTCTTTGTGACCCAGATAGAGAGAGGGACCCAGAACTCACACCAATGGAGAGTGAGGGATCTGGGCTCCATACCAGAACACACAGTAGGATGGATCTGAAAGTGGCTTGGGCAGCCTCAGGAGGTAATAAGGGCTTGTGCGGAGCTGCACATTCACTGACAGCTAATAACCTTTGGAGGCGGTTTTTCCCTGTTTACAGCTGAGGAAATTAAGGCTCAGAAAATACCAGATGACCCACCTGGGATGACTCCAGGGGCAAGGCTGGTAAGGATGCTACAGCCAGGTGCGTGTACCTGAGGCGGGAGAGGTAGGGGATCCCCCACACGCGGGGCACCGGGAGCCACGTGACCAACCCGGGCACCTCTTTAAAGGCTCTGAGGGTAGATGCGTCTGTCAACCCCGATGCCCTGGCCCCTCACAGGAAGACAACAAAGAAGCCGTAAAGATCCTTCCAGATGTCTCCACCCACATGTAAAGGGACAAACACCAACGTGAGGGGAACCACTACTGTTTCTGACCCCATATACCACTGAAAAGCGGGCAGTTGCCACGGCTCCTCTGCAGAACGTCAAACTCCCGTTTTCTGTTCACAAACCATGGGGGACACGTAAAGACATAACACACCATTGCACCCGAGTACCAGGGCCCTCCCTGCACAGGCCACACTCGTGTCCCGGGGAGGGCAGAGGCGGCTACTGGTGCTCACCGCCCTCCCTGCGTTTCCGTGAAGTCACACGCCCACCTTCAGCTCAATTCGCAAACAGCTTTCCTTCCACGCACCATCCTCCGTAACAATCCTGCTTAGAAACAGGTCAGACTTTCCTCTGCCATTCACAGAGACGTCAGTCCCCTCGACCTCAGCACACGCAGTCTTTATTTGACGCTGAAAGTCAGATGACAAAAAGATGCCCTGATGTTCAGAGAGTTAACCACCCACTCAAAGAAAGAAAACCCTGTATGTTCTTCCACAACCATCGAGAAGCTCATCTTTTGTTTCTTTACAAGCTCAGGTTGAGAACAATATAATTCTCAAGTAGATGGAGAACTTTGACAGGAATGAGCAGCTCTTGCCAGTTAGTGAGGTGAGTGGTCAAAAGCAGCCACCAGCATCTGCTACCCCCCCAGCCCCAAATCTAGCCAGCCCCTCTCACCCAAGCTTTCCAGTTGAGCAGACTTTGGGGGGCTGGGGCTGGGAGCAGGCTGAGGTCCCAGGGCAAGGGAGGAAGCCAGACTGCCACCACCACTCACTCTAGGAAGGTGGCAGATGTTCACCAAGCCACACAGTGGTACAACCGGGGTGCCGGAGCCTGCCTGAGGCTCATTCTCATTGGTGAAGGGGTGATAGGCACGCCCACTGGGTGGCGTCATGAAGCATGAAAGAGCCTGACATGAAATGGTGCATGTGAACAGGTGGTGCAGTGGGGTCACCCCTCTAATAATCCTCCAGTGCAGTTTCCCTGTCCCCTGACACCCAGCACACACTGCATTATCTGCTCAAAAGTCAGCAGCACAGTACACCATGTAGACAAGAACTATCACGCTTAAAAAAAAAAAAATGCTACGGAGACATAAAAGTGTGGCGATTATGTACAAAAAGATAAATGCACGTGCTCCTTGGTGCTAAATAACAGACACATTTCCAAACGGAGAACAGAAACAAGACAGAAGCAGCTGAGCAGACCCACTTAGAGACAGTCAGAGTTCTCCATTTCCCCTCCTTAGGATAACGCAGGGTGCAGCCTTTAAGAATTCTACCTGAAGGCCGGCTGAGTGGTGCATTGGTTAAGAGCTGGCTTGGGACGCCAGAGGGCCCCGGTTTGGATCCCACATATGAGGGCCAGTGACACTGCCCT
>NW_017731385.1:4012994-4031829 GCF_001890085.2 Hipposideros armiger
TCCCCAATAAAAATCTTTTTAAAAAAAAGAATTCTACCTGAGAAAATGGAGGGGATCACTCTATCAGGGAACAAAGCTCGGGGAGGTGGCCCGGGACCCAGCTCTGTGGAGCCCCGACAAGGCAGGCCTCTGCTGGGGGTGGGGGTGGGGCATGGGGACAGAAGCAGCAAGCAGGGGAGAAATGTGGGCCTGGTCTGCAGCGGGAGGCAGGACCTGCTGGACAGCAGCCACCCTCAGGAGCTGTGCGGACCAGCCTTCCCAGGGACCTGCATGGAACCCAGCTCCAAGGGGGGATTCAAATGAGTTGGTGTGCAAAGGAGGAAAAAAGTCTCAACAAAAGCCTCACGTCCCCACAATGAGGTGGTAAATCCTGCCCCCACATGCAGGTGGCCCCACTCACAGGCAGGGTCAACACTCACCCACCCATGGCCAGCACCACTTCTGTGCCTGTTGCCCTCTGCTCAGCCCAAACCCAGTCTTGTAGGCTTAACCCATCTCCCAGGCACACACCATGCACAGGTGGGTGGCAGGTCAGAGGGCAGGAAGAAAAGGGCATTCCTGTGGGATCAGGTAACAGGGCTGGAGGCAGGAGGAGCTGGCCTGCTGGTCAGAGGGCACCGCTGCCCAGGCTCTCTAGGTCAATGCCGTGGGCAAAGGAATAGGAGTCAAAGTCTTGGCTAAATGACCCTGGAGACTAAGAACCTAGAGTTGTCGCACTGCTCAACCACCCAGGCCTGTGTCACCCTGAGTCCCCTCATACTTCTGAGCAAGATGGCCTCTCCCACCCCAACAGCCTCCTCATTCGAACCTCCAAACCCTCAGGCAGAGCTAACAACTTGGGCACTGACTTGGGGTAATGGGTATTCAGTGCTCCCATTTTTGAATGCTGGGGCCTGTGACCAAGGAAAGTATCTTCAGTGGGTGTTTTGAGAAAGAAAGTTTTTAGATAAAGGCTTTGATTCCTTGAGAGAAGCCTTATTTGGTTTATCTTTTTATCAGAGCTTGGTACTAACTAGATGTTTATGAAATGTTACTGGAGAGCCCCGTTCTCGTGGTCATCTTACATGAAGGTGTCCAGAACACCGTAAACACTCTTGGCATGACTAGAGAAATGAAAACATTTTTCATTTACGGGATTAGTGAAAAATTACAAAAAAATTACAAATCTCGTAACACCAAGCTTCTGTGAGGACATGGAGTAACAGGGACTCTCCTACTTTCGGTAGAAACATGTGTTTATAGACATTCTGGAGCTCAACGTCAATCCCCAAAGCCAAATGCCTATGACCTGGGACCCAGTAACGACTCTTCTAGGGACCCATCCCTCACATAGGTGGGGCAGACAGATAAATGTCCCTAGAGTCTTATTTATAAAATCAGGAAATAACCGAAATGTCCATCTTTTAAAGAAAATGCAAGGTCTCCTTACAGGGATCAATACAGAACAATTAAAAAAAAAAACCCAGAGTATCAATATGTTGCTGATTTTTGTAAAGCCCTTTACAATAGACAAGTCCAACAAACACCACCTTAGCCCAATGGTCAAGGTTAACATCACTGGGGATAAGTCATGGTGACAGCATGTTACCTGGATAGGCTGTGACAGGGAGGGCACTTTGCCTCTGGGGTCTCCCCCCAAACTGTCCCACCAAAACCCATGATCCCAGTTTGACCACAGGAAAACCATCAGACAAACCCAAATTAAGGGACATCCTGCATAAAACCTGACTAGTGTTCCTCAAAATTGTCGCAGCCCCAAAAACAAGTCTGAGGACCATCACAGGACAGCAGGGGCCAAGAAGACATGACCACTCCATGAAGAGTGGGATCCTGCATGGAATCCTGGGACAGGAGAAGAACCCTGGGCACAAGGGGTGAGATCGGAATAAAGTGCTGGATGTAATTAATTAATATGAATGTTGTAAGGCTGGTTCCTCTGTTGTGGCAAATGGACCACAGTGATGAAGGATGCTAATAAGGGAAGCTGTTAAGAGCTCTATAGGAACTCTGTACTGTCCTGGCAGCTTTCCTATAAATCTAAAACTATTCTAATAGAAAAACAATTATTAAAAGAGAGACTTGGGACCATAGGGATTCTGTTTATCCATGTTGCTCTGTGGCTACTCCCCTCCTCACCTGCCCACAGGGGAGAGAATGTCGGGAAGCAAATGCTGAGCTGTGGCAGTGGTTACCTCTGGGGACAGGAGGACAGGGTAGATTGACAGGTGCCAGGGAAGGACAGGGAGAGCCATCCTGTTCTCTGGGATGCTGTGCTCTTTCAACTTTTACAAGGAGCCTACATTCATTCACATATTACTTGTACACGCAAAACAATTTAAAACAACGTAGATCCCTCTGCTACAGGAAGATATCCAAGATACATTACATCAAAAAACCACTAATTGCATATTTGCGTTTAAAAAATACCCAGGACACAAGGTGTTGGCTCTGCACAGTGAATCTGTGCAGAGCTCACCTTTGGGGAGCGGAGTGAAAGGAAGGTGAGTCCTAGGAGAGAAGAGTAAGTGGGGGGCTGGCACTGAGGTTCCTGAGCTCCCGTCTAAGCGTTTTACCAGAAGCATGTCTTTTTCATAGTGATCCTCCTCAAAAAGGCAAGAAATCCTCATGGTTCATACCTTACTTGTTCCATCTCTTCGGCCCCAAACCACACCCAAAGGAGCCAACAAACGCTTCATAATTCTGCTTCTAGGGCTGCCCTCCACCCGGGACCCCCTGCCCCCAGCCTAGTGGCCATGAGAGGTGGGAAGGAAGAGTGATGGAGGAGCACCTTTGGAGGAGGCCCCAGTCCTCCATCACATCTTGGCTGGACCACCGGTAAAGAACCTCTCTGTCAAACAGGGTCTGCTGGGTATCCAGGCTGCTAGCCACTGGAACACCCTAGCAGAGCAATGGGAACCTGGTAACTGATACCCATGATGGCAGGAGAGTATGGCAGGCTGCTAAGGTGCCTTGTGAATCGCCTTTCAACTAGGAGAGGTCTCCTCCTGCAGTAAATAGATTTGAAGACTCTGGATTAATACTTCCTGATTAACCAACCAATGACCACTCCCTGGTCCCCAACTGGGGTATACCTAAAAGCCTCCTGTAACTGTCTATAGCAGCTTCTCCCTGTAAAGGACATCGAAAACAAAGAATACTAAGCTAGCCAGAGGGAGGAAATAGCCCAATGAATATGAAAAACTGCTATTCCATTTTGCTTTTAAGACCAAGTGACTTAATTTCACTAACATTGATTTTTTTTTTTCGGAGCGATTTAATTTTGCTAACAGTGGCTGAGTTTCTGCTTACTGGATGGTGACATCTGGGCAAGCCACAGTCACCACCCACTGCACAGAGGATGGAAGGAGGCGATGGGGGGAGGCGGGGGGCGGGGGGATGTCCAGATAGAGATGCTGATGACTAGAAGTGTGCAGCCTCTGAGATTAATTCTGGTTTTACTTTTTAGGTCCTGGGTCTCTTCAAAAGTCTGAGAAAAGCTGGGCCCTTTCTCAAAAAAAAAAAAAGAAGAAGAAGAAGACGTTTGCAAGCAATTTCAAGGGGTCCTAGTCCCAGATCACTAACCCAGTAGTCTTGAGCCTGACGCAGCTGAATGCCATTTTACAGGTAGGTAAACTGAGGTCTAGAGAGATGGATGAGGTGCCTTTCTCAAAATCCCCCACTAGCTGGTGGCAGGGTGGAAATGACAGCCCTGGTCTCATGCTGCCAAGCATAGGTGTTTCTAGAAAACATGCAGACACCCAGCAGAGGTTAGCGTTGGCCCCCCAAAATAGGGTTACAACGCCATTGCCATACGCACCAATGCTGCACCACAATACATACAGTAAATACTAGCATTGTAACAAACTCAGGTGACAATCTGTGCAGTGAGCAAGAGGGGGAGAATCACACTATTTATAGGTCACTGTGAAAGTGGGCCAGGGCTGGAATCCACAGTCCAAAACCCTGCAGTATACCCATCTTCCACAGACTTTGGCGGGGGGCAGCTCTCAAAATGCATTTTTTGGGAGACCCTGAGAAGACAATCAGCAAATCAGACACCAGCCGGGTGACTCCCAGAGGCCAAGGGAAGAGGCCATGGGACACAGAGCTGACAGAGGAAGAGATGCCCACGAGGGTACTGGGGAACAGTGGGCTGCCAGAATCCACGGATGGAAACCCCAGCAGAGCCAGGGCCCCAATTCATCACAACGCCCTGCACTAACCAACCCAAGAAGCCAGGGTTTGTGCTCTTGTAAGTTGTAGCCCCAGCAAGGACCCAGGGGGGCAATTCCTGGGGCCTAAAGAACCCAACACACCTCTGCTGGGCTCATGTGCCCACCAGCCAACATTTCCAATTACTCTCGGAAATCATGGCGCAGTTAACTGTGAGTTCAAACACAGCCTCTTGATTTTTCAAAAGCCAACAGTTCCAGCTGAAAAGTTACATGGAATTCTGAAATGCTAGGAACCAACCTTCAGATTTTCACCGTAGTGAAATTCAACCCTCCCATGTACATCGGATGGAATAGCCCAGAAGCGGATACATTCAAATAATCTGAAACTGGTTTCCACTCAGGTCTGTGATATGATTTGGGCCCATAAAATGGACTTTTCTCATTACACTTGGCTGAAGAGATTTTTTTTTTAGGTGAATTTGCAATTTTCAAATTATGCTAACAAATGGCACCCAATTATGTGTAGGGCAAAATCAAAGGCATGAAAAATTCATGCAAGGACGAGCTCGAGTTGGCAGGACAAGGCAAGGAAGTAGAAATATATACAATAGTATGTGGCACATACAGCACGGGGCCCAACTCCTCACAAAGTTTCCCAAACATCATGCGGCGCGGGGGGACGATATAATTTGCTCCAAATTAATCACTAAATATCAGATGTACAGAGGCCAAACCCCATACACGCTCTCACACATATAGGATCTCCTCCAACCACCAATTTTCTTTCTACTCACCACACTGTAGCATCCCAATGGCCAAATTTTGCTCCTTTAAAAAAAAGTAAAAGTTCCCTACCCTCATCTGGATAAGCTTTAGTTATGTTTGTAAAACATTCAGAAAAAGTCATAAAAAGATCTTCACTGAGGGCTGCGCGAAGGATTAAGTATTATTCAATAAACCACAGCTTCCAGGCTGCCAGCTGACGTCTAGTTATAACCTGGAAAGAGCACTGGCTGAATATGTTTGGGTTTTTGGAGGGGGTTTTCCTATTTTAATTTCTAGGTATCATTTACATTCATCTGCCTCCCCCATCCCCACCCCCATTAAAAAACATAAAACAAAGAACTACAGTAAGACACAACCCAAGTAGGTGGTGGCATATTATGATAAACAAGGATGACATAAAACATTTTTCCAGCTGTGGTAAACATATTTAAGATCGATCGGAGAGGCTGCTGGAGCTACAACTGAAAGCGATCAAAATTACAAGTTGTTTATAACACAATTTACGTCTTTGAAGCTTTTATTTTTTAGGCAGAAGTTGTCTCACTTAAGAGATCATTTCCTTACCTTTTTTTTCAAATTCGAACTTTTTTTTTTTAAGTTGTGACTTTTTGAGGCTGTCAACACATCCAAAGTGATTTAACAACTGGCTAAAAAACGGGCAGCGCCTTTTGCTAATGAACAAAGCATGTGGCTCAGCTCCGAGGCGAAGGTGGTAAAAACGCTGCTCAGAGGGGCCTCAGTAGCCTCCAGAGCTAGTCCCAGAGATCCATACCTGCCAGGTGGTCACAACACTTGCATTTCATGACATCTCAATATTTTAAACAAGCAGTGCCATTAACAGCTGCCCCAGTGTCCCAGAGATCAGAAGTAACAGAGTAACTCTGAAACCATTTGGTTTCTATAGAGAAGTTTCCTTTCCCTACTTTAAAAACAATCAAAAAGGAAAAACAAAACAAAACAAAACAAAACACACACACACACACACACCCCAAAAAAACTTTAAACAATAAACCTTGCCATCCAACTGTGACTGATGAGAGATACTTGTGAAATGGGCTTGTCAGATGCACTTATATAAGAGGATACCCACTTGAGGGCAATTCGTAACATCCCTAACATCTTAAAAACTTCAACAGACAACGATGTCCACAACAAACAAAACTGTTGTGCATTAAACTAAGCTGAGTTAAGACCACCTCATCCCTTAAACACCAACGGCAGCAGTGAGGAAGCTGGAACCCAGCTGGGCAGGGCCCACATGGGCACCCGTCCCTTTGCAGCACCCAGGGGACTTGCCAGCAATCTCCCTGCCTTCTGGGGGGGTGGGAGCCCCCAAATCCGGGATGATGGAGGAAAGTCAACAGAGCGGGATAACATCAGATTGTGAAAGACTTGGTCTGCTAAACAGAACACTTCACTTTTTGAATCCTAAAGTAAACAATCAGGTCACTTGAGGAATCACCGAGGTGTGCATCCTTGAAAAGGCACTTTGTCTCCTTTCTAAATCACATACCCAAACCAGTCAGATGTCCCCTAAACCCCCTTATCAGCCCAATCCCACCTGTTTTAATGAACACCTACTATGTGCCAGGCACTATGCCAGACCCCAGGGAAACAAAGAACATGTTCCCTGCACTTAAAGAACCCCTGTTAACAATGGGGAGGAGCGAAAGACAAACCAACATCCCACTGCTGTGTAGTCAGGGGAGCCCGGATACGTAACAGATCGACTGGTAGGTGAGGGGGCCACTGACATGAGAGGTTGGTCACCTCTGGGGAGAGGAGTGCCACCCAGGAGCCTCCTCTGAGTAAAATGCATAGCAAGAAAAGTTAAGTGCCATAACCACTTACTCCAATGGAGACCCACATTAAGACATTAAATATAAATTTAAAATGCAACCCAGAGAAAGATCCTCATTTCTGTGTCCCTAAGGAAAATGGAAAAATGTAGACAAGTTCTTCAATTAAACCTCCAACATTTCTGAATCAACTATTGAAAGAAAAAGTGTCAAATAATTACATTTGACACTTTTCCCCATGAAGAAAAAAAAAGCCAGAGCACGGAAATGCTTCTTCCATGTGCAGGTCGGTCTCCTTGGGCTCTAAATGGAACACTAGCTCACCCAACAGGAATTCCCTAAGGGAGGTGGTCACCTTTCTCCTGGAACGTTCCCAGCCCCTTCTGGACAACAAACTCAGATCACCTCTGCAGATCAAAGAGTCCTGGTATGATTTGGGAGATGGAAGTTACTCAAAGTCATGTCAAACTAGGTCGCCCTGAACGCTTTCTCTGACCAAATGACAGCGGCAGGCCCCTGCAGGTTTCTGGGGTGCAGGCCTGCTCAGGCTCCCACCCGGCTGTTCCTTCACCAGTCCTGTCCCTGGACAGACTCCGGGCCTGAGGCCCTCTTCGGGGCAGTCACCTCTTTCATAATCACTCTCCACCCGACCTGGAAAGGTACCCAGCTCAAAAGAGAGAGCGAGCAAGGACACCATCGAAATTCTAAAGGGGTTTTTCATGATGCAACAGAAACCAGGGCCCTTCTCCTTCCTCACTGCACCCATGCTGCACAGAATGGCAACCTCCTCACGGTCGCATATACCGAACAATAATTTCGATTACATCAAAGGAAGACCCTAAATTCAAGAATTGTCTTGATATAGGTCTAGATCAGAGACATGAACAGAATTTTCAAATTGAACTGAGCCAGATGGACCGAGGAGTGAAACTCTCCACTGAAGCGAAGGGCCCTGAAGTTGGAGCATGAGCCCGAGAGGCCCCAAGCCATCCACCACCGCTCACTGTAACATCACCCAAGCTGTCATGGTGTCCCAAATCTACATCCGCATCCACAGCCAGGGGCCCCCGGAGGCCACCCAAGCTGTTTGCTGGGGCTCTCCAAATAGCCAGCAAATTGCCACACCCACTCAACTTGGAGGTTTATCCAGGGGTAGCTCTATCCTTTGCAATGAACCCACATATGGAAGCATCTTCTCTCCATGAAGCCCCCTAGGTCCATGCAACACCCATTGCACAGGGTGAAATCGATGAAAACATCCCTGTTAACTATAGTAGCAGCGGAGGGTGGATGCGAAGACAGAGGCAGAAAAGCAAGAATTCAAGAACAGGTTGTGCGTCATGTGCCAGGTAGATGGACATGCGAACAGGTATGGTGCAGACAGAAAGCCACCTGCCCTGGAGGTCTTCCAGCACAGCAGACCTATAAAGAGACAGAATACTAACATAAACACAGTGTTGCGGACACTTCAAGAAGGAAGTAATTAATTCTGCTTCTTGGGGGAGAGAGCAAGGGGAAGCACAAAACAAAGACAGTTCTGGCAGGGCTAACCAAGAATAAAAGGGAAAGGCAACTAAAAATAGAAATGAGGAAACAGATACTGAGGAAACAGCACCATAAAGAAAATACTACAAGCAACTGAGCTAAAATTTTTTAATGTGAGAAAACGGATTTGCTGGAAATTTTTAACTTAACAAAATTGATTTAAAAAAAAAAAAGGAAGAAAAGAAGAGAAACCCAGCACTGACCAATACCCATGGAATAAATTTTTTTTAAGTTGTTACAGAATTATCCATTTTTAAAAGCATCGGCCTCCAACTGTTTAACAAATGAATTCTTTCAAACCTCGGAAGGACAGTGTATTATTACCACACTATATAAACCGTTTCACCGAAGAAAGTAGAAAGGAAAGTCAATTCATTTTACAAAGCTAGCATATACCTGCTAGCGAAATCTGGGAAAGACAGCATATAAAGAGAACCATAACATTATCTCACTTAAATTTAGAGATAAAAAATTCTAAATGTAATGTTAGCAAACCAAATGTAATCAGTAATCTAAACAGTCACCCACCATGACCAAAAATAGTCTAGCCCAGAAATGTGAGGAATTACTACCAGGTAATCTAGTCCCAGATCACATCAATAGGTATAACAACAATATCTGAAGCTAAATGCATGGCAAAATGACATCTGATAATATGTTAATAAGTCATCCATGTAAACGAGATAGTTAATTCTTCGACATGACGAAAATTTCTCTTACACCGAAACAGAGCACATATATTGAGGAACACCAGAGGCGTCAACATTACCATAAGCCAAAAAAGACAAATATGCCCATAACCAAGATTTAATACTATTCCGGGTACCAGCGAATGCAACCAGACCCTGCCGCCAGTGTTGTAAGGCTGACTCAACCCTCCCTAGCCACCTCCCTCCTTCTAGCCAGGGGTGACCTTGTGACTCTAACCATGAGAGGAAGGGGCAGTTGGCTAAGCAGGGCTTACTGGCATGTCGTTCTGCCCTTTTGCTTTTATCCCTTCCTCCTTCTTCCTGCCTGAAACACAGACGTAATGCCGAGGCACAGGGGCCGTTCTCTGACCATACGGACAAAAGCCACATGGATGGATGGAGAAGAAAAAGCCTGGAGCCCGGTCCTCCACATCCTCTCTGAGCGCACTGCGGAGGCCACAGCCCACTTCCCCGCAGACTTCGTCAACTGGAGAAAACTCAGCCCTGACTGCTTAAACCTTTATTAGTCAGGCTTCCTGTTATTTGTGGCCATTTATATTCCTAAATGACACATACCTGAAACAGAATGAAGAGGTATAAGCATTGGGAAAATGGAGACGAAAGTATCCTTACTGGTTACCAGTAATTCTCTGCATAGAAAAATCAGGAGAATTCACTGAAAAATTATAATTACAGCAATTAATGAATTGAGTAGATACAAGATAAATATACAAAACACCATAACTTTCCGCACACACGAGCAATCATCAGCTAGAAGATATAATGGGGCATAAAGAGTCCTCCCACATTAGCAGCAAAAAGTGTTAATTACCTAGGAATAACCCAAAAAGAAAAGAATTAGACCTCTATGCCATGTTATAATTTCTTAATAGATAAATAAAAGTTGAATAAGTGGAGAGCCATGAAATGGCCTTGAATGAGATAGTGTGATACTTGGAAATGTTATTTTCTCCCAAATCGATTAACTATCACAACCAAAACCCAATGGATTTTTTTCTCTTTTAGGAAGTCAGAGAAGACTCTTGCCTTTCAAAAACCAAAACAAAACACACACATGCAAAACTTCATCTGAAAGAATGCTTCAAACACTTTTAACTGAGTGGAAATTCCTTCTAGAGCATGTTAATATGCATAATGAAGCTACTGTGTATAAGATAGCACGATGTCACCACCAACAGCACACAGATCCATGGGAAAAGACAGCTTTAAACTGATCCCATAAAATACTATTAGATAATCCAGTGAAGAAAAAAATAAAAACAGCATCGTGCTGGGAAAACTGAATAATCAACAGGGATATGTCTCACTTAATTTAAACACAAAATAAATCCCCAACGCATAAAAGAATTAAGAGAAAAAGATGAGACATAAACTAGATGTTAATAGGCATGATTAAATTTAACTGGTATTGACATGAGTATAAACTTTCTAAGCAGAAGAATGAAAGACCCTAATGAAGACTACTATTCTATAGTAAAATGAAACATTGTATCTCTCAACATGTTAAAAAAAAAAAAGAAAGAAAACAAAACCAGGAGGAATATTTGCAAGACAGAAAACAAGGTAAAACACCTTTATAATCGAGCGTTCTACGCAAATCTATTAAAAAATTGCATTGATAAACAATGCAAATGAAAATGGGAGGTCACCTGAAACTAATTTAAAAAATAAAATTCAATTTAATTCTAAAAAAGCAAAAGAAAAATGGATGAGATGAAGATCCCATCAATAATTTTTTAAGAAAATGAAATAAAACATGTGAGATAAAAATTCTTAAATGCTAAAACGACAAGGCTCAATTTAGCATTCGATACCAGTAAAGAGTTTGGGTAACAGGCATTGCTACTGGAAGCTTAACCCAGTTTTCTGAAAAGCAGTTTGGCAATATTTATCAAGGATTAAATGTATGCATGGTTAAAAAATTCCGAGTACTCCATACTTTCAACTTTTAGGAATCTAACCCAAAGAAATAATCAGAGTATACACATCAACAATAGTACAAAATGATTTTAATCACGTTATTTTTAATGGCAAAAATTGTCAAATGTTTAAATTTAGCAAATGTTTAAAGTTATTTTAATTTTAATAATTTAATTAAAGACCATATTTCAGGTGATAAAAATATAACACAACAAATAAAAATTCACAATGTGATGCTAAGTGGGAAACATCAGGGGGGAAAAAAACTATGTGTATATAATGTAACACCCATTTGTTTTAAAAATATACAGCTATACACGTAAGTTCAAGGGAAAAAAAGACCTCAAGAAAATACCATAAAATATTTACACTGGTTACCTCCAGACTGACTGAAGATGATTTTTTATTTTACTTTTTTCCTAACGATATTTTCTAATTCTCCCCCTAATAACCACTTATTCCTCTTATAATTTGAAAAAAAGCAATAAACGTAATTGTAGTATAAGGTGGCAGGCAAATGTGTCCCTAATTAACAGTTCATTGTTCATCTTTGCGGCACATTATTTTTAAGCAGGTCAAACATGTGAAACTCTTACGTTGCCATATGAACACGATTGTGGAATCATTCTCGGCGGCGCTACCTGAACCCTCTCTGTGAGCCTCTGACACAGCAGGCAATGAGCTAGGCTGGGAGCACACTAAGTGAAAGAAGGCAGGAAGTTCTGCTTGGGTTATGACCTTGACCTTGATCTTAGGACGTGCTAGACCTCCATTTCTTTCATTTACATTCACAGAACACCCACCATGTGCCAGGTACCGTGGATCCAAAAGGGAACACGGTTCTTAACTTCCATGGAGCTTACAGTTTTTCTTTCCAAACTCTTAAGTTAAAACAATCGTGAGGACTGTTTTGCCCTATTGGTGTGTGCGATTATGATTGGATAATAACTCCTGTTTTGATGCAAGAATCAGATTCATTTTACAGCAATTATTATAAAGTGTGTCTAAAATCCACTCTCACCAATAGTTGAGACTTTATCATTATGAAACATACAGGTTTGCTAGAATCTGCAAATACCATCAACATTTTGTCCATTCAGAAGGCACCACTGACTAACTCTCTTGATTAAACTTATCTTAAACCTTAAACATGGCTTTCACTGGACCAGAGACACACAACTCCAGCTTCTACAAATATTTTTTAGAGAAACTGCAAGCGCAATGAGACGTTCACTGGATGAAGACAAAGTTCACTGGATAAAAATCTAGGAGGGTGCTCGATTTCCAGAGAGAAAACGACACTGGCCTCAAACATACAAAATACAGGACTTATTAGGAAAGCCAGGCACAGAGGGGGTGCTTACCAGGTATTTGCACATCAACTATTTTGCAGAATGGACAGCGACCTTAAAAAGCAGTTGCCAGTCCACCAATCCAGCCCCCAAGAGCTCTATGCCGTCAGCAGACACTGGCCAAAGATGAGACAGGGAGTGTCTAGCTGTAACTGCAGAGCATGTAACCTGCATCAGAGAATCCATCCACCACTGCCTCATCCGTTACAAACATAAGTATTTCCCAAGATGATCTGTAAGTCCATTATGAGCTAAAGGTCTTTCCGCTTCAAATAAATGAAGAGACAGATAGGTCAATAGGTACGTAGGTAGGTAGATAATAAAAAAATAAAAAGCTACACTCCGGGATTTTTCTTTTCAAGTTTTTATTGAGAGCCCCCCCCCCACCACCACCACAAAAAAAAAAAAAGAAAAAAAAACTATAGCTAAGAGACCTGTTATGGATGAGCAGCTGAGGAAAGACAAAACAGGAAGATATGCCTCCTATTGATGGCCTCTAGAAACAGTCGCCCAGCAGGCCGGCTGTCCCCTCAGCGTAGCCACTGACCACATCATGTAAAACAACATGCACCTCAAAGCTACAAGCTCCAGACCCTAGAGAGCCCTGGAGAGCAGGCACAGCATTCAGCACGCTCCTAGCTGGCAGGGCAGCCCTGTGCCTCCAAAGAACGGACAGGAAGCTATACAACAGAAGCCAGACATTAGGAATTCCACCCAGGAGTCTTTGTGTGAATTCTCAGGGTCACTAGCTATCCTGCTTCCACATTTTAGGCACCTGGATTGGGAGGTGGGGAGTGGGGTGTTGGGGGGATCCATATACCACAGATGAAATGATTCTGGGACCAGAATTAGTGAACTTAATCAGGACCACGTGAGCGGCAAGACATCATCCCTGTAAAGCTGAAAAGGTTTTTGTATTTCTCAAACGTGATGTTTATCACAAGTTAGACCAGGGTTTTCAAAGAAGAGGAAGACAATTTGTAGCACAGAAGCATTTGCGCTGGGGTCACTTTCTCACTGACCCCCACTTTAATGAAAAGGGTGGATGGGAAATGTGAAGTCTGACATTCCATCATTTTCTTGATGACTTTGGATCTTTCCCCCTTATTGCAGGAATCAAAAACAGTCCCACTTCTTTTATATTCATAAAGTGTCATTTGTACCCGAGTAAGTCTTTTAAAAATAAACTTTAACATTATGAGGGAAGCTACTGGCATTGTTGAAAATGTCTGGCTATCTCACTGTTGCTTGGGTTTTATTCATATACGCACCATAAAGCTAAGAAAGGACGTAAACTTGAGCTTGTACACTTCTGGGCTGATTAAACTGAAGGTCTTTTAACTTATCACCTGCCTACAGCCTGTCCAAACAAAACGATCTCAAGAATTCCTTTGAAATAGCCCAAACAAGAGCCTCAACTTGCAGAGCTATTTTTCAGAGCTCAATAGTACAACAACAGGAAGTAAAACTTCTGAGATGGGGCTTTTGCTATTTATTTTTTCTTTCAATGGGTGCTTTTAAAGGAGAGGGAGAAAGGGGGGGGGAGGGAGGAGAGGGAGAGAGAGAGAGAAGGGGGGGGGGAGAGAGAGAGACTACAGGCATTACAAATCCTGGAAGCTCTGAATCAGAAAGTGGGGGAATGGCTGATGCTGAAATGGCCAGCCTGAAAACCCTGGCTCTTTTATGTAGTCAAGTCTCCAAGGCCAGGAATTTCAGAAATCTTAGGCATTTTGCATTATTTTCTGAATCTTAAAGAGGGCTGAGACTTGAGAGAGAAAGGCCAGGGAAAATTAACCAGTACGTAAGCCCCTAGCCCTCTGGCCCCAACCGCCATACATACCTTGCCCCCATAATTAAAGACTCACTGGGAACTCACTGTCTACAAATGGGGTTTTGTTTAAGATGCTGCTGAGAAGGGGGGTGAGACAGAGCTCATGGTTTCCACAAACAGAGCCTGCGCCCATGCTTCAGCCTCCTCATTCCTCTCCCAATGTTGAACCTGCAGCATACTGGGGACCCTAAATACTTCGCATTTCAAAACACCCTACAGGAGACAGAAACAAAGGTCACTTTTGTTTTCAGAAAAAAAAGATACCTGATCGATTTTGTTAAGTCTGTGTAAAACGCAGAAGCCCACAGCACAGAACAGCATGAAGGCTTTCAGACCTGCAGTTTTGAGGAGGTCATGGCTCTCATTTTGCTCCCCTGCCCCCATTTCCAAGGGAGCCCTAGCAGCAAGGCAGGGGGCACTCACAAAGGCTGCTATCGCTTCAACGCAAGACACCCCAAGTCTGCAAGGAGCTTACTATGCTGATCAAGGGGAAACCGTGCACAGTCATATTCCTTCCAAAAGTAATAACAACTCAATCAGAAATTTCCTCCCATTGCAAAGTCCCAACAATCTCAACACCGGTGGGGGGAAGGGGAGCTCCCCAACCTTGTAAAATATTCCCAATTATTTGCTATGGAAATCAAACATACCACCTTTATGGGCAGGTTATACTGGATGACAGGCTTTAAGAAATGTTCATCTCGAGTGGAAAGCAAAGAAAAAAACAGAAGGAAAGAAAGAAAGTCATTTCTACTTATTCGTGTCAGAGGTGATCGTTTGGGAGGCCTTTTTCCAGGGTCCCAATAGTGAAGGTGCCATAATCACATACAATCCGAATGTGCAGAGTGACAAGGCACTCAGATGCACAAGGGAGGGGACACACAGGACCCACTAGACCTTCACCATCTCCCCAAAAAGCTCTGGGTTATTTCACAAAGACCAGTCGCCTCCAGGGTGTTGCTTTAACTTCATACAAATAAGAGGACAAGTCTTTCATGAACGGTTTTTGCCTTCAGAAAACCACATCCCTTACTTAGCCTGGCCTCTGAGGACCCCCAAACCATCCCCAATTTGCCCCAGCCTCATCCCCCAGTACTACCTCAACAAACCTTCCTCTCCAGGCTTCCCTCAAGCCCCATTCCGTATTTTTGAAGTCCTGACCTCGGCCCACTCCCAAGCAGTCAGATCCTGATTCTCCAAACACCTCCTCCGTGAGGCCTCCAGGATTCCTCTGGGCATTAGGTTCTCTTCCTCAATTTCCACAGCCCTTTCCCACGCAGCTCATTCTGTTCTCATTCACAGAAGCATCTGCTCCTACCCCAGCAGCTGTACACACCTCATCGTCTCACTTACACTATAAGCTCTAAAGGTTGGAGCTGTGTTCTACACACCCATCCACCTCCCGCAGGCCTAGACACTCCCAATTTCTCTCCCTCCAACCGCTACAAGACCCAGTTCTCTCCACCCAGCGCAGCTCAGCGTCCGCTGGGCCCCCTGATCTGTGCTGCCCACTGTAGCTGACTCCAGTCTCAGCCCATGCTCTCACGGGCACCTGCCTGGGCAGGCCTGGCACCACAGAGAAAGCCAAAATGAGTGAACGTGACCCACAACCCCTGCCAGGAGCCACAGCCCCCTCCATGCCCTGTGTGCCGTGGGGCCAGCCTCTGGGGCCCGGCTCAGGGCTGGAAGCTGAGATACCAAGCTGGCTGCACATGCCTGGACAGACACCCTGTTTCCACACCTACCTGGCGAGGCTGCAGTGTGTGTGTGTGTGGGGGGGGGGGTTGAGAGAAGATAGTGTGAGTGCTTTACCCACTGGGAGTCAGGGGCCTGAGTTCCCAGGGCCAAGAAGAGGAGGGTACCAGCGTTCCTGCTGGCAACATGCCCCTGACACACTGCCCAGATACCTCCTAACGCTCAATCTTTCTCCGTCCAGCAGTCGGTGAGAATCCACAGCAGCCACGCACACATGACCCCCGCCCGGGGCGATGTTCTGACCGAGACGAGGGAAAGGTGGCCACCTGGCCTTGGGCTCTGAGCCCAGGGCGGCATGAGAAGGATCGTGACTTCCCCTGACATGCGTTCCCTGAGCACCCGGGATGGAGTTCAGGGAGAAACCCTCCCGTGGGCTTGTCTCCTCTTCATTTCAACACGCGGCAGGGGTTCCCAGAAGCATGGTGAATGCCCTTTGTAGGTTTCAGATCAGCAGATAAAAGGAGCTGGGAGGCCGCAGCCTGCACAGGGACCCTGGGTGACAAAAGAAGCCTTAAGGCCGGCTCATCCATCTCTAAACTGCTCACAGGATTACCAGCAAGGCCTGATCAATACTGATGTTACCATCATGGGACTGACTCACCATTAAATCCTCCCCAGCTTAAACCTCAGCTGTGAACAGAAACAAAACAACATAATAGCAGGGTCAGATTTAAAATAGCAAGGATGACTTGTAAACAGTTGATGCTTATCAGCGATGAACAATCACCGCCCTGTCTCCTGGTTCTACTGACAGAGGAAGTCCCTCTAAGCACGAGCTGGAGGGGGCTGCCGGGCAGGTCTGTCCTGGTGGTAGAGAGCTCCCCTCCCCCAACCCTCTGATGGTGATGTCCGTTCCCAGAACAGATCCAAGGGAATTTAAGACAAGGGCCTTTGAACTGAATTCCACACATCCCATAGGTGTGTGCCCACCACGGGACTGAGCTTCCAAAACCTCACAGCTAAGCTGTCCTGGCGTATAATTCCCCTCCTTGCAGCTACTGCCCAATTTAAAAACAGCCACTTCTTTATCCAAAAATTGGGAAATGGGGTAACGTGAGGTTTCCTCATCCCTGTGTTCCTCTCAAATAGCACTCCCTTTGAGAAAAGCAATGGGGTACACAGAAGACAAACAATACATCTCAAACACGTGGCCAAAGCAGCTGAAGGCAAATGTGCCATCTTGAAAACATGTCCTTGTAGGCACTGGGTTCCATGTCATTTTTCAGAATGAGTCTGTAAGCAACTCTCAGAATTAGACAAGAACGTCCATACTACAGAGTCCTGGTCTAGAGAAGCCTTAGCTAAGCAGTTTCTCCATCATTAGGGACTGCAGGTTGGTGCCCACCCCCCGCTCACTCATATGCTGAGGACCTCACCCCCAGGTGGATGGTATATTACGAGGTGGGGCCTTGGGGAGGTCATGAGGGTAGAGACCCCATGAAGGGATTACTGCTCTTATAAGGAGACCAGAGTTCTCTCTTTCTCCCGCGTGCTCCCCTCCCCCCACAAAGCCATGTGAGGATACAATGAGAAGATAGCCATCTATAAACCAGGAGGTGGGTCCTCACCAGACACCACGTCTGCTAGCACCTTGACCTTGGACTTCCAGCCTCCAGAACTGTGAGAAATAAACGTCTATCGTTCAAACACCCAGTCTGTGGTATATAGTTTGTTACAGCAGCCCGAGCCGACACAGACACCCCTACGGCTCTGTAAGAGGGCATCACCAACCCAGGAAAGGGGCACACTTCCCTCTCATCACAAGACAGCGCTTCCTGCCCAGGGGCAGATTAGAATGGTCACTTCAGCTTGCTTCCAAGGTGCGGGGAAATGCCAGCCCAACTTCCAGACCCAGATGAGCTGCTGGCAGCCAGCTTCCTCCCACAGGACCCAGACCAAGAAAGGCTGCTCCTCTGAGCAGGGTGGAGAAAACGCCTCTTGCAGCCAGACAGGCTCAGGTACCTCCCAGTCTTGTTGGAACCCAGACCTGAATCCTGGGTGGAAGTTCAGTACAAAGAACCAGCCCCAGAGAGTATCTGCTGGGATGGGGGACAGGCAGGCCTGGCCTTCGACACGCAGCAAAGGCTTTGGCTTTTTTCTATGTTTGAGATGCTCCCATTCTTGCTTACAGAATTCAAGCTCTTTCCTTCAGGGCCCCCTCTCTATAGAACGAGGGAGTCTGTTTGCAATAAAAAAAAAAATTGTTTTTAAACTGAGCTGTCGAAACAAATGAAAAACTTCCAGTCTCATCAGTGAGGGAACCGAATACCTAAACAAATCTCTCTTCTGGAAAAATAAGAAAATGAAAAGGCAATTACACATCACATGGCTGATTAATAATAAATTTCATTTGTGACTAGATGGCATGAGCATCTGACTCCTGCCCTGCTCTCCCTGAAAGGAAGACATTATCTGTGGTACTCTCGTTACGGAGAGCAAACCCATCCCTGGTGACTCAGCTCCAATCTCCGTTTTTTTGGTGAGGCCGCTCCTGAACACACACACACACACACACACACACACACCACTGTGCCCCAGTAGCACCAGCAACACCCTCAGCTTGGGTCCTCCACAGGGCCACCACCAGCAGGGGTAGGTCTTCCTAAGTTTGTCTGCCCCACTACCCCTCACAGTAGATACTCACAGTCGAACCAAACCAGAAATTAAGGTTGTTTTTTTTTCCTTTTCCAATTGTGGTAAAATAAACATAACATTTCCCGTTTTAACCATTTTTAAGTGTACAGTTCAGTGGCATTAACTGTACTCACACTATTGTGCAACCATCATCACCATCCATCCCCAGAATGCTTTTCATCTTGCAAAACTGAAACACCGGACCGTCAACACAACAGCTCCCCATTTCCTCCCCTCCCCAGCCCCTGGCCACCACCATTCTACTAGGAACCTCATATAACTGCAATTCCACTGTGTGAGTGTGAATGTGAGTGTGTGTGTGTGTGTG
>NW_017731385.1:4031949-4047559 GCF_001890085.2 Hipposideros armiger
GAGAGAGAGAGGGAGAGAGACTGACTGACTGAGACTGGCTTGTTTCACCTAGCATAATGTCCTCAAGATTCCTCCATGTTGTAGCATGTCAGGATCTCCTTCCTTTTGAAGGCTGCATAATATTCCACTGTGTGTACATACCACATTTTGTTAAATCATTCATCCGCTGATGGTCACTTGGGTTGTGTTCACCTTTTGGCTCTTGCAAATCATTATCTGCTGCTATGAACATGGGTGTCCAAGTATCTATTTGTCTTCTGCTTTCAATTCTTTTGGGTATATACTCAGGAGTAGGACTGCTGGATCAGATGGCGATTTTATGTTTAATTTTTTGAGGAAGTGCCATGGTGGTTTCCACAGCGAATGCATTTACATTCCCAGCAGCAATGCACAAGGGTTCCAATTTATTCACCACCTTGCCAACACGTGTTACTTTCCATTTTTTATAATCACCACCCTAATGGGTGTGAAGTGGTAGCTCATTGTGGTTTTGATTTGTATTTCCCTAATGACTACTGATGCTGTGCATCTTTTCATGGGCTTATTGGCCTCAAGGAATAAGTTTTAAACCAAAGGAACAGACTCCTCCTCCTAAGAGAGCTTTTCTCACACAAATACCATCACTTACCATGAGCTGTCTCATTAAGTTGGTTGAGTAAGTGGTTTGGATTCAATACACATTTCCCTTGGAAATACCACCAAAGGTGATGCCCACCTCGGGAGGCCACCCCAGCCCACCTAACAGGTCACTGAAGCAGGACTAAGCCTGAGACCAGATCCTGGGAAGCAGAGACTCCGTACCCCACCCCCCACCTTGGGAGCAGTTCCTTCTCATTGTTCAAGGCTTTCCAGCAAAACATTTACTAATCAGGCAGTTTCTGTGTCTGGCTCCCCACCCCTGGCTGAGCCCTCTCTGGCCCCCACAGAGCCCCAAGCTCTGGGTACTCCCATTTCTGCAAGCAGTCCTTGACCTACAAGGGCCACAGGTTCTCAACTTCCCCACTCTCCATTTAAAATATTGTCATTAGTGTTTCTGGATAAGCAGATTCATGCACTTCAGATCCTGTGTCCTAAATTTGGGCTGGGGATACAGCGCCCAGCCCCACTTCTTGTGCCCGTGACCTGGTTCTTCCCCAGAAGACCACATGACCTCTAATTACCTAGTGATCCCTGGGGTAGGCAGAGGGTGCAGGGAGGGAGGTACAGCGTTCACACTAGTACGTGAATGGCTCACTTCAGTCATTTGGTTCCCTTGGCCCAGGGGCTTTCTTGGGATCCAAACAGTCCCTCTCCTGGAGGATCACCTTCCCGCCCTTCCTCAGAGGCCAAAGGGGCATCAGGAAGAGAGAGGGACTCAAAGGAGAGAGGTGGCGTTTCTATCCCCAGAGAGGAAAAGGCTCAACAGAGCACTTGTGAAACTCTCTCTACGGAAATTGAAGGTAGAATCTTATCGCAAAGGTCAGAAAAGGCAGATGGAGCTAAGAGCAGATCATGAGAATCCATACGTTCCCAGGAGGGTACTTTTAAGGAAGTAAACAACTTCTAATGTGTATTTCCTCCATCCTTAACAGCAATAACAGCTAACCCCTCGTGCTTACAACAGGAACTGCGTTATAAGGAGTTTATGTGCATTTGCTCATGAAATACTTGTACCCATCATCCGAGCTGGGTACCATTTCATCCCCTATTTGACAGATGAGGAAACTGAGGCAGAGTGTGTACACCAGGGGTTCAGGGTACAGCCCGTCCGAATTCTCATTTTGAGAGGCTCTGGGCTCTAATTCAAATCTCAAAAGGGAATTCATACATCAAACACGATGCGGGAGAAAGCGGTCTGGGAAACTGCAAAAGGCCTCCTTTCCTTGGGGAAAAGGGGATGCTTGGCTCTGCTTGCTCAAACAGGTGAAAAATGATTTTAAATTCAGCTTTCACTCTGCTGATAGCAGGAAAGTGATATATAAGCCCCCAGGCCAAATAGCATGGCCCTCCCAGAAAGCTTCTTGCATTACTGTGTTTTTTAACATTATTTGTCCAGTGAAAACAGTTTTCCACTAGCACCAATCCCAGGCTAAGGGCCAGGATCACTTCTCATGGAGAACTACGAAGTGCCCAGCCAGGTTAAATCAAGGTGAGTTTAAAAGCACCAGTAGCAAAGCCCAGACCTGCATGCAGAGCTGGCATCCCCTTTCAAACACATCACTCCTCGTTCCTCTCCGCCAGCCCAGCGTTCCTCTCGGCCAGCCCAGCGTGGTGAGGGCTGGAAACAGCTTTGCAAGGCCTGCCAGCCCTGCAGGGGGCAGGGGCCCCTCCCACCCGAACCACAGGGTGATGTCCAAGGCCATGGGTGCCCAGCCCAGGGCCACCTGGGGCCTCCCTGACACAGCACAGATGGAAATCAGGGTCATCTCTATCTCACCTGAGACACAAGGGCACTCACCTGAAAAGGCTTTGCTTTTCATTTAGGGGAGAGGAGTAAGTAAGGTATCACTCCCCCAGTTTTAACCCTGGTCCCTGGCTTTACCAGGTAGCCCTCACAGCCCTGACACAGGTGAGTGCCCCTCCACGGAGCTTTCCCAGGGTCCGGAGCAGACTCGCTGGTTCACACTGGACTGTCTATCTCTGGTTCCCCCAATGCAGACGCCATCGAGAAGACAGAGCAGCTCCCCGCCACCCCCAGCTTACCTTCTCATCAGGTCCACTCCAATGCCCAAGAGGCGTCAAAGCCCCCCTCTCTACTCATGGTCAGGTCCCTTCTCCTGGGGTGCTGTTCCCTGGAACCCCAAGAGTCAGGCGTTCTTCCTCGAGCCTTCCCAAGCCCTTCAGCAGCCGGGCGACCCACCGCGGGCAGCTCCCGCACTTCTCCAAATCTTGAATCAGCTTCTCATAATTCAGCACTGAATACACAGCATCTGGGACTCACGGAAATTCGACTTTTCCCAGCGGAAGAGCAAGTTCCTTCGGGGCAGGGGTAAGATCACACCTGTTTTTCACATGCTCTCCTTGGGGCCAAAAGCAGGGCTTGTATCCTCCCCAACACCCACCTCTATCCCTCCTCCTCAGGTGGGGACACGACCTTGAATGTAAGGATCCGAGGGAGCTATTAGCCCAGGTAACTTAAAGACAACATCTCTTCCGGCACAGATGTGGCCTCGTTGGGGGGCTCAGGCTTCCTGAGTTCAAACCTTCCCTGTGTGAGAAAGAAAGTCCATTCTTGAGCAGTAACAATGCCCGGTGCTGGGGGAGGACGAAGCCCCCGAGAGAGGCCAGCAGGACCACCATGAAATGTGGACACACACAAAAGCATCCATTTGTTGGATGCTTCCTGCCCGGGTGTCTTACATTATTGCCAATTCTAGATACGTTATTGCCAATCATACATTATGGCCAATCCCTGATTCATTGTTGCCAATCCTAGATACATGGCTGTCCTCACCTCATCCACCCCAATCAAGCGCTATGAGCCCAAACCACAGATGGGGACACTGAGGCCTGCAACTTCGTTTCCCGTAGGCCACCCTGTACCTGAAACAGGGAGACAGAGAGCATCAAAGGCAGCACTGCTCACATGCAAACCCCACCGACACAGGCAGATGAAAGGCAGGCGCTGCCCTGGCTTGTCCTGGTGAGTTCACATCCACCCTGTTCAACATTCACACAGCATTTTTACAAGAGCCTCTTTTACAAGCTATGCTTGAAATGAACATGCCAGGTTCAAATGACTGTGTTTACATTTTCTGTAAGAAATGTCCTGCCTCGCAAGTCTCCTCAGGAGCATGAAACTTTTAACGATAATTTCTTAGGTGTTAATTATGTTTAGGAGTCCTCTTCACACCATCCCTGACAAGTGAACTTGGGGGGAGGGGACAGGCTTCACCTCTGAGGGCCTCAAAGGCCTTGACCTGAAAACAGAGGAGGCAGTTAATCAGTGAGAGGCCTTTAAGACTGGCTACCATCCCTGCCAGGATCCAAAGCAAAAGTTTACTGGATTCACTGAGAAAACAATACAAGACACAGAAGCAAACAATCTATTCACAGTGATGCTGCTGGTTCCAACCAGACCTTCCTAGGAACTCCATCCCTCTCGATCTTCTCTCTGGGGATGTGAAGACTGGAAAGGCCATGAGAAGTGACCCAGGCCCACTGTGTCATTCGGAAGGAAGAGAGCAAGCAGTGAGCAGCTTCAGAGGCTGCCTCACCCTGGTCCTCCGCCTTCAGGCCGTGCCGGGACCCACCACACTGCAGAGCGCAGCCTCGCTGCTGGCCTTCCATCAGGCATCCAGATGCACAAGATTTCAAGCCCATGAGCAACACACACTGGTGCTGATGGATGATTCATCAGATCCTGTCTGGAGGGAACTCACAGAGCAAGGCCAACCCCCACAGGGATGACCGCGACCTTGACATAGGACTAACAAACTCACAAGTGACCTTTCCAGGAACTCTCAGATTTTTGTTCACGTCAACACACAAAAAGCCTGATGCAATGATAATTTTTAAAGATCATTTTAGTGCTTTCATGTTCTATGCAGTAGTAACCAGTGTGATATAATGTTTGGGCTGGCAGAGCTCTAATGACAAGAGGAAAATAAATTCGTTGCAAAGAATGTTTCAGAGTGGATGGAGGGAGCAGAGAGCTTATCCTTTTAAGAAGTCTTCTATTTCTTAAGGTCTGCCTATATGGGCCAGGCACTGGGCCATATCCTGGGAATTCAAACATGACATGGTGCCAATCCCTTCTTTGACCAGTGGGGGAAAACAGTATGGGGGTGATCCACTAGAAGAGGTATAGAGAGAGTGCTGTGGGACCATCCTTCATGCAGAGTCCAGGCCACTAGAGAGAAACTGCAGCTATTTCTTAAAAGACTGTGCCAGAGGGCCAACTGGTCACATGGCTGTTCCAAACAGAGGGCCTTCCACCTGCCACACGGTAAAGAGGCTTGAATGAGTACAACCTGTTGCAGAAACAGCCAGAGGTGGTGTTCGAAGCATCTGAGATCATGGTGGGTTGCATTCCTCTCCTGGATAGCCAACCAACTGACTTCCAAATTAAATATAATAACAGGCAATCACGGGGAAACGAGTCAAAAACTTTCAAAACGTGAAACTGAATAACCACCTCTACGACCAGTGTAGTCTCCATGAAGAAAGTGAGAAAGTGGCTTCTGAAAATACCCCCAAAAAAGTATGAAACCAAATACAGGAAAACATCTAACACAATACAGTCAATCTGAGAGGCAAAGCCAGGAATGGAAGTGTGGGTTGTCATTCTGTATTAAGATTTCTGGCTGGTAAACATCTTAACCACATCAAATTGCCCAAGGGGACACGTACAGGAATGATAATTAAAGTATTACCACACATTTAAGTAAAGCAATGGGAAGTAAATACCTTGGTTTGTTTTTCAAAATGAATCAGTAGTGTTTTTTTTTTAAAAAAAAACCTCTCATCGCAAAAGATATAGGTTAGAACTTCTCATTTATTAAAGTCCTGGAAAGATGCCTGAAATCCTGAATTGTAAAAGGCACACTCGATATAGTAACTCTGCCAAAGTCGTTTACATCATTTAGAAAGACCCTGAGTCTCTCAGGCTACCTCACTGACACAGTACAAGCAACCTTCATAAAAAATCATTCCCCAATGGTTATTACAGACGCCTGCGGCTTCTGCATTATCCTGCAGTGGGTTCCCGGAAAAGCAAAATCTAAGGGAGATGGGGTGCGGGGATCACTGCCTTCATCCTTGGGGCACTGTTAACTCAGCCACCCAAAAGGCTGAATTCCCGTTCTAGCCACTAGATGGCGCCTCCGCGTTAGTGAGGTGGGCAAAGTGTACACTGGACACTTCTCAGGCACTGGCAGAAACTGACAAATGAAAGGATTAAGGGAGAAAGCATAATAAACAGATCTCTGAAATGGAAGGTGAACTTCGGGAGCTGGCCACTGTTTACTGAAGAAATGTAAAATCACACAACTGTGCTTCACAGGCAAAATCTAATCCTGGTAAAGCACCTTAACAAAATAAAGTTTTCTTACAGAACAAACATTTATGGAACACCTACTATGTGCCAGGCTGTCACATTTAAATGACAAGGGCAGTCAAGTATCAAGTGTGTCCTATATTTCTGGCACTATGCAAAGAACGTCATGTCCATCAGAGCGGTAGCAAGCCAGTCTGAATGGCCTCTGTTTTAAACACTTCACGTATGGATTAATTCACTTCAGTTTCATGAGTAACTGTATGAAGTAGGTTCTATTCAAATTACAATTTCACAGATGAGGAAACCAAGGCACCGGAAGATTCAATAACTTGCCTGAGATCTTAGGTACTGAAGAGCTGAGATTCAAACCACGATCTTTGGCTCTGCAGCTCTCTACAGCCTCATAAAATGACAGTGAAGGTACACGGTACAACAAACCACTGTGACCCAGCACAGGAGTGGTTACGAACTCAAAAGGAGTAAGGGGAAGTCGGGTCCATGGACGTGGTAATCTAGAAAAGCTTCACGAAGGAGGAATCTGAGTTCAAAATGAAAGGAGGCATCTTGGGTCCATTAAAACCATAGGAAGGCATTTGGGGGTAAGGAATTCACTGACTTTGGTAAGAAAGCATCCTGCCTTTAGACAGTTATAGCTGGGTACCTATTTTACAGATCTATCTAAAACCTAGAGACTTTCAGAAATGAAAAAAAAAATTACATTTGCCCCCTCCCCCCCAAAAAAATTCTGGCATTAGTTTTCTAAATCTATTAGAAAATGGTTTTGTTGTTGCTGTTTAATGAGAAAAAGAAAACATGCTCCCCAAATGATTTTCATTCTCTACATTTCTGGTGAGACTCAGCAAAGTTAAAGAACTTGTTCAGGGCGAAAGAGCTCTTTGGTGGTGAGGGAGAAACTAGAACCCAGTGACCTTGCTGTGCTGTAGGGTAGCACTTTCCACTGTTCAGTCCGGGGGTGGCAGAGCAGTCAAGAGGAAGAACATTCCAGGTCACGCACACAGCAGGAGCAAAACCACAGAGACAGGAATGGCATGGCTTACCTCCCACACAGCTTAAGTGCTGGGGAGTGCTGGGAAATAACACGGGATCCCCACAGCAGAGTCCTAGGAAGGACGAATTACAGCCCAATAGGACCAGGATCCGGCACCATGAAAGGCACATGCTGACAACTGGGGGCTGGCAAATCTATCAGACCAGAGGGATGACACAGGAGTCAGAGTGGCCAGCTCAGAGGCCAAGTGAGCATCTCCTCACAGAAGCTGCTCAGGTCTGAACTGGATGAGGGTGTGGCCAGAAACAAAGGGCAAATCAGGGCAAGTGACTCAGTGAGGGAGAAAGGAGACATTAATTAGTCAGTCTCCCCACAAAAGGATGGGCTGAAGAAATGAAATGTAACTAGAAATTCCATCCTGATCCAACACGTGTTGAGCGTCTCGCTGAGGCACACGTTAGAGAGAAAATCCCAAATACACTGCCAGACCAAGTACGGCGAGGATAACAAAAGCATTGCCTGCGATAGGATTTCCTATCAACTATACCACGTTGTGCCCTAACATATGCCATGAACTCATTATCCACAGAAATCAGACAACAGAACCAAGGAAAGCTGAACTGAAGATCTTCCTCTGTGGCTGGTCTCTTTGTTCATTTGTTTTCGTGACAATCTGTGCTTCTCTTTCAAATCCTGAGTCTGTGAGCTTGGGTATCATCGCCATTACTCTGAGACCCAGTAAATTAGGTGGGAATGAGAAATCAGGACAACACTGATGAGCCTGAGCACAACTGATGGGGATTTCATAATCTAAATATAATTAATAGTTCATGACTTAAAAAACTATTGCCAGTTGGCACAGGCAGGCAGACAACAGGCCTCTTACCTGGGTTCTTTCTTAGGCTTCCTACTTTGTTCCCAGGAGGTCATTAAAAGTCACTCAGATATTTCAAATTTGGGGGAAACTGAAAAACTGTTATATATAAACTCATCTCTCTTTAATTACCATCAGACTTCTGTTCCTTAAAGTGCTACTAAAATCTGCCTAACTCAACATGGTGTGGTCTCATATACTTATCAGACCTGCATTTCCGATAATTTTATGGAGACAAACCACTGACGACAGGCAGACCTCAAAGATAAATCTTTTTGCTGATGGTCTTGTCTTCAATTCGTGTAAAAAAAAAAATAATAAAACAAACAACATCTGTGAAACACAATAAAACGAAGCGCAATAAGACAATATATGCCTGTATATCATGAGAGGATATCAGCATCCACAATAGCTCAGGAAAATCTAAAAGCTCTGCTCTATAAAATATTTATGCTTTAAGACTGTCAAAATATATGTGTTCCCCCAGGTCAAGAGTAATTTAAAAAGCAGTCTGCATACACCTGAATTATCAACCTGACAAATAATCCCAAAGCTAGCATAAAGAAAGCTAGTGCCAGGTTACAAAGAAAGTAGCCTCACGAAAGTATACACAGAAGGAACAATCCTGTATAGAAACACACATAATTTTGAACAAATGGCGTTCTCATAATATAACAATTACTGAAGTAGACGCCTGCTTTGCTGAGGGATCTAAGAAGGTGAGGAAATAGAAGAATGAAGTTTCAGCACCCCCTCCCCACCCCACTAAGAACTTTCTGGACTAGGGATGGAATAATTTCTAAAGCCTTTAAAATATAAATGCTTCAGAAAAAACAAACAAACCAAAGACTTGCAGACCATTATAATGTAAGCCATTTAGGGCTGGCACAGCTATCTCTGCAGTATTTGATGATACTGTCATATGTATGCACATTTTCTCTCTGTGGCCAGCCACCAAACTATTTCAAATAAGAAAGTGTGGGCTTCAAGATCATCAGCCCGTCGTCCGTGGGACACTCAGCTCCATGGACACATCCCAGCAACTTACAAAGCCATCACCAGCACTAACCAGGGAGGATAAATATGAGAACAAAGGCAATGCCTGCAGCCCTACTTACTTTTCCCAGTCAAAAATCAGAGCCACAATAACTGTAAAAGTTATTGCGATCGTAGGCACTCATGCCTCATCATAAAAGAAACTACTTTCTGTTGTGTTCCAGTGAAATCTGAAGAGCAGCCTATAAGTTTAAAAATTCCTGTAGCCCAGGGCAGGAAGAAGAAAGAAAAATGGAAGCCTTGCTTACTCCTTTGAGCCTTTCGTGTTTTAAATAAACATAGCAAGTAATTTCTATGGTTTGACTCATAGATTTAAAATTTTACATAAGATATTTTATGGTATCAGAATGAATTTTTAAACTTAAAGAACTGAGTCAGATAAGTGCTCAACATGTATTTATTTACTGAGAAAGAGAGGAGGAAAAAAACTAGTTCTCAGTTCAAGTAAAGAAATAACAATATTTCCTTGAGATTTTAAAATAAATAAATTTCCTGAGCCATAAGTGAAACTGGCATAAGTGAAAAAAGTAGAAAATTATTCAAAACTGATATCTGGGACTACAACATAAGTAAAGCTGACGATTTTAAAAACAAGAAAACAATTTAGTCTTCAAAAAAGTTCAAAAGTCTCAAAATCAAAGAAATTGTTAATATTTTGAGTCAAATAAGACCAAAGCAATTTAACAAAAGAAACAAAGTAAAACATGCTTAGGGAATATGCATCTATTGAGATAACATCCTAACTTGTTTATTAACCATTTTATACCAAACATGTGCCCTTTCCTCAAAACAAATCAGTTCTTTTACAGATCCTTGGGGGCAGGGGAGGAGTGCACAAATTGATCTTTCCAAATACTGAAAACCAGTTATGGTCCCTAAATGTCAACAGGTCCCAATGTGCACATACATCAGGACTGCTGTGTCCCCCACCCACCTTAGTTTAAGTCAAATCGTATCTTTACAAACAACTGCAAGACTTCCTCTTGATAATCTGACACCAAGCACCATTTTCAAGGAAGGATAAGAGTGCATCATTCATTACTCATTTTGGTGTCTTTAAAGTGCTCAGACTTTTCCTTCAGAACATCTCAGACAGAGAAATCAAGAAACTATATCCCAAGCATGCGTGCAATTACTATATATTTAGTACAATTGAGAAGAGTGCATCTCTTAGACTCAGCACCTGTCATAAGTTGGCTAAGAAAAGCAGTTCAAAGCAAGTTGGCCCGCAGGCACAAATGCCTCTTCTATGAACCAGGGTTGATTTTTAAATACGTTTTGAAAACAAATCGAAGAAAATCACAACCCAGTGAGAACTATGCCTTGTCCAATTTACAATTAAGAAATTTTTCAAGATCTAATTACCGCCTCCATCTCATTCTCTCCCCTGCCACAGGCTTTTAAGAGCAACAAGTTATTTTAAATTATATACAAAGTCTCAAAATGATAAAAGGTTCCTAAGGATTTCCAGAACGCTAAGCAAGAGATCAATCCAGAAAAGTTTAAATAAGTGTTAGATAAGTGTAAATCCAGAAAAGTTTTGAAATGACTTCCCATCGTCCTTGCAACTCAAAACATGTCACACAACATTTACGTACCCAACCTGTAACTCCTAGAGCTCTGGCTAAAGGTAATGACAACGCTGCACATTTTAAATCACAATTGTCATAACCAATGTTATAAAGGCAAGGCAGCCTATCACAATGTCTCCACCATGCCATGGTCTGCAGCGACACTGCAATAGGAACTGCAAAAGTATCAATAAGGCAAAAAAGGGTCTAAGAGCACAGGCCTTCAGGAGATCAACAACACTGGATTTCTAAATTATCTGAAGTCTACAGAAATATTGTTAAAGGGCCTTTAAAATGTTTGCCCTGCTAATGGAAAACGATGTATCTTGTGCTGAGTCTAAAAAAAAGTCTGAATTTTCAAGCAAGCTCTAAAGGTTCATAATGGAGTATATAAAATGCCCCAAGGAAAAAAGCAAAGTCCTCTTTCTTTTGTAGTACAGGGTCCAGGTTTCATACAGCAGGTGCCCAATAAGTGCTGGCAGGATCCAGTTGCTTCTTCCCAGCACATTCTTACAAAACAAATGAAACCAGATTTAAAAGAAAGCTACCATCCCTATGGGATCCCCTTGGCAAAACTCTAAGGCAACAAGTGAAAATGATACAGTTGATTTTCATTATTGCCCTGACCTTGTAACAATAACGACAGGAAACAGTGTTATTAGTAAACTAAGCCTTAGACAAAGGCCCAACACAAATATAAACAACAATTATTCTCTAAGTCTTTTCCTATTAAAAGGCCAAAGTAAATTTGGATGAAGGCATAACAGTTCAAAAACAAAAAAATGCTTTTGTTATAAAATCTTTTGTTCCATAAGAAATGTAACTTTTTTTTAAATTACGGTATGCCTGAAATAGCTACTGTATCTACAAAGATTCTTTTTCCTGCTCAGATTCCAAAGCTATATAAGAAATAAAAAAGAGCAACAAAGGAAAGAAAAAAAAAAACCCCTCTACATTAAAATGAACAGCTAGTTCATCCCCAGACTTTACGACCAGGATGGTTAATAGGGAACATCAAAAAAGAGAGTGGAAACTCTTTACCATCTTAAAACACTACATTACTTCTTTCTTGGAAAACATATGGAAGAAACTGGAAATACAAAAAGCCATCCAGAGACTCCCCTCCTCAACTCTAATCTTGAAAACACCAAAATTGTTTAGGATTCAGTTAAGGATTTTACTGTCACAATTCTGACTTTCACTAGCATGTGTTTTTTTTCAATCCAACCCCTCAATCCTTAACTTGAACTATGTATAACCAAGGTTCTTTTTTCCTTTCTGTTTCTCCTATGACTGAATCCCTTTAATGAAATGGCCACAAAATATTTAAAATGTATGTGATTTTTATAAAGCCATCAGACAGATTATTTCACTATCACTCATAAGCTTCAATTATGAGTTTGCTGTAGTGCTGTAGTTCACGGATCTGAAAAACTCCATAAATAAAAGAGAGAGACAGACACCAACCAGCTGGACAAATTTATTTAATAATTTCAATCTAACTTCCATGGTCAAAGTAACAGAATGCATTCTTTCAACCTTGGCATATTTAAAAAAAAAAACACAAAAAACAGGTTTGTTGGAATATAATTCACATACCATGTAAATCACTAATTTAAAGTGCACAATTCAATGGTTTTTAGTATAGAGTTTTGCAACCATCACCACAATCTACTTTTAGAACATTTTCATCACCCCCATTACCAGTCAGTCCCCATTCCCTCTTCCCCCAGGCCTACAAGTAGTAATCTACTTTCTCTCTCTGGGTTGACTTCATATAAATGGAATCATACAATATGGGATATTTTGTTTGACTGACTTCTTTCACTTGAAATAATGTTTTTAAGGTTCTTCCTGTCAACCTTAGCATATTTCTTAAGGTTGGAATTTCCTAATGCTTCTGACAAATCAAACATATAACCCTTTAAACTTCAAATCCTGTCCCACATCCGATCCCTCTTGAAAAATACCATTTCCTTGCCATTTCCCTTTAGAGCACCTTCACAATAATTTGCTGTTTAGGTTGTTTCCAAACTTCTTGTTCTGGGTTCTTTTTCTGGTAATAAAACACCAACTCCCTTCAACACCGATCTTTCACAACTCCATTTTTCTGACAATAAGGATAAGGCTGTGCCTGGGGCAGAAAGATGACTGGATCTTTTTAATGAGATGGCCACGACATGTGTCAAGCGCCCGTTGATTTAAAAAAAATTTTTTAAAAGCACCAGATTATTTGTCTGCCACTCATAACTTCCAAACCTCCTTATTTGGATGCTCTGTTCACATTGATATGAAACAGCCATGTCTGAATGGCTTCGTCTGCTTCCAAACTTCGAACTTTTCTGAATACTAGGTTTTTAAAAATCACCCTACTGCTGTCACACTCAGAGAGGAAACACTAATCCCTAAATATGGGGAGCCAACACCACCCCAATCTTGGTACTGTACCAGCCAGCCAAAAGAATGCCAAGCTCTGATAGGACCTGGTAGTTACTTCTATCAGAGTTAAGTGTTCTAGCACCTTTTGGGTAAAAACTGAATGCATGCTCATAGGAAGCATATCATTTAATCCTCAAAAACTTCGGAGCTGTAGGGAGGGGCAGGTACTCAGCTAGAACTTCAACAAACCACAGTCAGGATTCAGGGTGCCTTCTGGCTTCCCATCAGGTTTTCAGGAACCAAACATTTTCATGGCATCTTTGAGGAAAGCTTAGGCTATGCGGGATTAGAAACGTACATTAAAATACCCCCTTCCCCTCCTGTTTTCTCAAGAATGGAACGCCTTTCACAAAGGATTATTTTTTCAAGAAGAACCCTCCAAACAAGACATCCTATTTTAAAATGCCGGACTCCTCGAATCGGAGGCCATCACTGTTCCTGTGAATTTCATAACAAACTAGCATTAAACAATAAAACTGGAGACACTACACAGTTCAATAACAATGCCACTCTAAAAATGGATTAACGCTGCTGTGTCTTCCAAACTATATTTAGCTTTTAAAGGCTACAAACCCTCTTCTGTCCCCCCAAATTCCATCTGGAAGCCTCAGAAAGGAGCCTGAAAGCCTTTCGCCCAATCCAATGAGCTGAAAGTTTAGAAAACAAAGAGCAGAAGAAGAGCTCAGATTTGGGGACGGTCCGGCCTCAATCTGCGTCTTACTCCACACAGTAAACACGTTAATTCTATTACAAAAATCTGCTCTTATTCCATCATGGGCTCAGTTCTTACAAGGCGTTTAAGAAGGGTTTGCTCGCACACAGCCTTTCCAAATTGCCCCCGCGACGGGGCCAGACGGCCCCCGCTGCCTCCCGATTCTCCCCCCTCACTCTTCAAGGCTCGGTCGTGATTTTTCGGAGTTAATTGGCACTACCTGCATACCCTCTGCAACCATTACTCACCAACACGCCCTCACTGTCCCCAGCCCACAGTTCGGTGACTGCATTGCAACTTTACTCGTGATCAAGTTACCCTACTACCATCGCGAACGTTACCAGTAAGCCACACTTTAATTTTTTTGAGAAGAATAGAACACCCCCCCCTCCTTCGCCTCCCCTCCCTCCACCCCCCACGGGGCCCTAACTTCTCCCTCCCTCCTTTTCCGCACTTCCCTACCCCTACCCGACGCTACCAAAACAAAAGCTATCAGATTGCAAGCGATAGCGACTGTGGAGCGACACTGCTTATTAACTATGTACAAAGGAAGTGCGGGGCAGGGGCGGGGGGGGGGAGGGCGTGCGACACAACTGTGACCACAAAGCCAAGGCCAGGGCTGCGCGCTCGCAAAACAAAACACGCTCCTCCCCAACCCCCCGCCGCCGCCGCCGCCGCAGACCCTGGCGATCCTTAAACCACGGCGCAGGACACCTCCGGCCAGGGCGCGGCGTCCAGGTGTCCCCGCGCAGCCGTGTGGCGGCAGCGACACCCTCGCATTGCGAGCACGTGTGTGTGAGTGCACGTCGGCTCCGACCACAAACCCACTCCCGCACACTCGGGGGCGGCCCGACGGCCCCCTCCCCAGTCCCGCCAGGAGCAGGAGAGCGTCCCCGGGCCGGGTCGAAACGGAGAGGAGGTCCCACAACCCTCTGAACTGGGGTCCAGACGCGCTCCCCCTGAAAAGCCTGGCTGACGTAAGGCCCCCGACTTCGCACTTTTCCAGGGACTGCATGGAGGAATGGGGGTCTAGGCGGGAGCGCTCCCCGCACCCCCGAGCCGTGCTGAGCAGCCCCGGGGAAGCGTGGAGCAGGTCATCTGCGGCGGATCCGGTGAAAGTGACGGGAAAGGCCAGGAACCCAAAGAGCCCGAGGGGCAAAGCGCGCTGAGTGACAGGAGGCCGCGCTGGGATGTCTGGAAACGTGTCCTGGGGCCGCGGGGCCTCTCCGCCCGGCCCCTCCTCATCCAGGGCAACTTGTACCCCAGAGGCGGATGGGCTCCCCGCCAACGGGCACCGAGTCTGCCCCGCAGCGAGGGCTCCGCGCGGCCGCAGGAGCTGTCACCGCGCTCTGCGCATCGTGCGGATCGGCCCCGCGCGCCCGGACAGGGACAAGGTGCGGGTGGCGGGGCCCCACCGGGTGCCAACTTCCCGGGAAGGAGTCCCAGCGCCTGGCTGGGCAGTGAGCGCGACGGGGACAAGCGGCCCCGCGGGGGAGGGCTCGCGGGACAGCGAAAAAGCAAGCCCCCGAGGCCCTTCCCGCGGGGGGGGGGACGCGCTGGGTCGGGGCCCCGAGGCCGCTGGAGCCGAGCCCCTCCGCGCCCCGCCCCGCCGCTCCTGCGCCCGGGGGCCCCGACAGCTGCGACGGGGGCCACTCGGGTTTCGCAAACAGGGCGCAGCCCCTCGGAGGAAAAGTTCCCGCAGTGGCCGCGGGCGGCGGGCACATACTCACTTTCTCCACTCGTTGGCCAGAGCGAGAGCGCGGCGGAGAAAAACAGGAGCCCCCACAGCGAGGTCAGGGACCCTCCTCCGGAGCCAGACTTCATTCCTTTGATTTGGGACGAAATTCCCCTTTCTCAAAAATAAAAGGGGGTGGGGGGGGGCGGCGGGGAGGAAAAGAAAAAGTCTCCAACTGAGTCTTCGCTCCCCCTCCAAAAACAAGGGCGGAGAAAACAATACTCCAAAGGCGGCGCG
>NW_017731385.1:4048939-4056774 GCF_001890085.2 Hipposideros armiger
CCGGTTCTTGAAAAGCTTCATTGTTTCTTGCAGCTGTTGCAAAATAAATAAATAAGTGCGTGCATGCGGCATTTTTTCACAGCGTTCTGGAAAGCCCGAACGTGGCGGGAGGGGCACACCTGGGAGAAAGGAGATCCCTCCCCCCCAGGCTCCCAAAGTGGGCACTTTCACGCAAGGCTAGGGCGGCCGCGGTGTCGCGACTGGGGAGCCCGGAGTTGCGGGGCTCGCGGGGGGCTGAGCAGAGAAGGGCGCGGCCCGCGGGGCTCGGCCTGGGAGTGCGAAGGGAGACGACCCGCCGCCCGCCGCGAGCCCGGAGCCGGGGAAGGGGGGCCCAGACAGGCTGCCCCGCGTGCCCAGGGCGCGTCCCCGAGGCGGCCGCCAGGGGGCGTAGCAGGCGCGGGGGAGGGCTGGCCCGCCGAGTGTCGCCTCCCTCCGTCCCGGAGAGGAAATGTGGGGGCCCGTACTGGGGGCCCGCCAGACTGGGTTGCACTGGCCGGGCCTCGAAGACCCGCGGCCCGCCCCACAAGCTCCTCGCGCTGCTCCGGGCTCCACCACGTGGGCGGCTGCTGGGAGCGGCCAAAGCGCGTGCACGGTGCGGGCCGCGGGGGCCCCCGAGGCTAGGGGGCGTGTCCGAGGGGCCCCTGAAGGAAGGGGTCCCGGGCGGCGACCCGCACAGTCTCCTGCTTGGGGTCGAGACTCAGGGACACGCCGCACACACGCGCGATCAGTGGTCACTGCGGAAACCCACCAGCACCTGCCTCGGGTCCTCCCGGGCACCTCCCTCTTGCTTCCTTTGCTATGTAAGTGACTAGAAACCAGCATCAACCCCAAGTCTCTTCTGTGGTTTTCTTGAGTGTGCCCAAGGAGAGGTTTCCCCAAAGCAAGACTGCCGGAGGACTGCCATCTAACGAATAAATGCTGCAGAGACCAGGTCCCTAAAGGGGGAAACAGCCCAGCCATGGCTGGAGAAAGGAGTTTGAAATACGTGGACTTTAAAAAAAAAAATAGTGAGTGGGTCACGTGTCGCCTTTCATGTGTTCGGGTTTCAAGACTCAGGCTAATTGATGTCAATAACAAATAAAAAGAAGATGGCTAATAAAAGAATCGTGAAATGTCTAAATCGAGTAGAAGTGTTTGTCTCAAACAACCAGGCTGTCTGGTAGGAAAGGGTCTATTCTAAAGAAAAGATAGGTTTTGGTTTTTTGGGGGGTTTTTTTACTCTTTAATTGTAAAAGATTTCCGAGTTACACTGCGCATCCCATCGGCTGTAAATCATTTTTAAAATTAAGACCTGAAAACAAGTCAACAGCTATCATAATGGAAACCTAGCCTTCCCCCACCCCCATATTTATTCCCCAAATCATTTATCTCCTTGGAAATTTTTAGTTCAATTCAGTGAGTCAGTTATATGGAAGGGAAATAAATCTTTTTTCACTTAAGACTTGAGTTGTGATTGTTTTGCTTAACTGAATGAAATTCAGCTTAATTTTTGAATAAAATATTCCAGTTTTAGAGGTTATGGACATTAACAAAGGAAGAAATGTATTAGAATCTTTAAAAAGAAACAAGTTTAGTATGTATCATTTAAAACTCAGGCACTATGTGTGAATAATTAAAATTCAGTCTACTAATTTTAAAGTATTTCTTCAGAGAGTTCCCTGCATGAGGTTGGTCTTGATGCCTGCAGATCCATTCTGCAGTTAACTGAAAAGGAATATCAATATTATATTTTCATTATACTTGGTGTTTAGAATTTTGAAATACATACTTGTAAATTCAGACAGAAGGTTAGAGCTGACTTTTAAAAGACTAATGCTAATGGAAAATCTTTTTAAGTACTATACATTTTTAGTATTTGTAATGATTCCCATTCATTTGTCCCTAAAGACATAAGGTACACAGAATAAGGGACAAATGCTCAGTTGTTTAAATTCTAGTGTTTTGGAGTTTTTTACCAAAATGATTTTTCATTTGTGAATTTTTTAAATGTTTGTGTTTTCCTAAAGTAGTAGGAAATCAATAAGATTAAGCTATTTTAGACGGAAAAGTTAGGTGATTAGTATTGTATGCCTTCATTTTTAGAAAAAAAGAATCGAAATATAAGTTGCCTTTCAGCTTTAACTTGATCACATACACATAGAAGGAAATATTTATTTTTTTCAGTGATTACATTCTACATACCAAAGTCAAACTCATTTTTTCCACCTTGGAAATAAAATCATATAGTAAAACTTTCACTGGAGTCTGACAGTGCATCACACTTTTGTTTTTATGCTATTTTCCCCAGGTATCTTTGTCAATTTCCCTTCTTTTGGAGCAGAAACTGATTGCTTATTTTTGGTTTTTTAAAAACTGTGCCCTTGAAAACAGCTGTATCTCAAATGATGCTGATAAATGTTCCAGACAGCCCCCAAATGTAATATGTACCAAGTTAAAATATGAAAAACAGCCCAACTGACAATCAAGTATTAGTAGTAATACAATATGTTGTGATTCCCAGAAAGGAATGTTATTCAGCAGCAAAAGTGAGTAAACTACAGCTACACACAGCATGGGTGGGTCTTTGAAATACTATGTTAAGTTAAAAAAAGAAAATGCAAGTTCTGAAAAAAAAAAACTACACACTTGACACCATTTTGTAAAAGCTCCTAAAAGCAAGGACAACAACAACAACAAATGTTGCAAGTATTTTAAAGCAAGAGAATGAAATGCATGGTGAAATATTTTTGTTTTGTTTTACCAAGAGGCTTAATAATACAAAATCCAGGATCCTGGTTCCCTCGGGGAGTGGGTGGACAGAAGCCCATAGGTAGAGGCAGTATTCTTAGAAATAGGTTCATTTCTGACCGGGTGGTAGATTTATAGGTTTCTATTTTATGGTTATGCTTTATAACTAACGTGTGTGTGTGTGTGTGTGTATGTATATAATGTATAAAATATTTTAAAAGATAAAGAAAAATATGGGGAGATCCACGAACGAGATTACCCAGTTTTCAATATGATTCCAGATTCCAAGCTGTTTGTATAAGTGATTCAGAAGCATGAAAGTACCACTAAAATGATATAGTTAATCCAGGTCTCATCCTTAAAAGATATATTTCTGAAGCATGTGTACTCATATCCTATCAATGCAATTCAAGACAAAAACAGACCATGAAAGAAAAAAATGTAAAAGCATTCACTTCATAGGTGATCAGCATCATTCATTAAGAGTGCATTGTATACACCATCTAGCAGTTTCCTATAAGGTTAAATGTACACGTAACTTATGATCCAGCTATTCTGCCCCTCACAATTTAACCCAAAAAAAGGAACATATATCCACAAAGAGACCTATATGAGAATGTTGATAGTTGCTTTATTTATAATAGCAAACCTCTGGAAACCACCCAAATATAATACATCAAAAGGAGAATGGGTAAACAAATCGTTATATATCCATTCCATGTAATATTACTTAACAAGAAAAAAGAAGGAACTATTAATACATACAAAACCATGGATGAGCCCCAAAAGTATAATGCATAAGCCAGGCACAAAAGTGTACAAAGAGCACAAATTAGCCCATTCATTTGAAGTTCAAGAGCAGGCAAAACTGATTGATGAGATAGAATCATGGTTGCCTTTGGTGGGGGGGCGGGGAACGGGGTATTGTGGATGACTAAGAAGAAGAACAAAGAACTTTCTGGGGGGGGTGGCAGGGCTCTATGTCTTGATTGGGGTATTGGCTATGGTAGTGTGCATTCATCAAAACCGCATTGAACTGTACACTTAAGATGGATGCACTGCCTCGTGTAATTATATCTGAATTTTAAAAAGGTTTAAAGAGTGCATTATATAAGTTGGAAATTTTGCAGCTGTTCTAAAAAAGGTTAGCACAATGCTTTCCATTTTGCTGTTATGCGAGTTAGTTGAGATGTTCATCTTCAATCTCCATGCCCACAGCTATCTCTACAGATAACACTTCCAGAGGTCCACCTGCCTAAGGTCCCGTGCAAAGGGCTTTAGCTGTGGAAGGCACTACAGGGTCTCCACAAAGCCACCCAGGGGCAGGAAAGGTCTTAGTGACTCCTGGTTGGCTCCAGTCCCTGCACAGCCACAGCAGTGCGAGTGCCAGTCTCCTCGAGATGTGTTTACACCCAACTTGAGAAGATTTTCTATTTTAGATGACACAGATAGCCAGCTCACAGGGCCATAAATGCTACATTCCTCCATGACACTTAAAAAAACAATGTGGAAGTGTCAGCCAGCATTTGGACAGAGACAGCACGGGAACATCTTTTTTGGGGACTTCTTCCAGAACCATGTTCAGGTGAAGTATCAATAAGGAAAGTTTCTGGAAAACCCAGGCCTGGGCCAGGAGTACCTGGCACCCTTGGGATCACCATAGATTCATAGTGAAGAATGAAAGGCTTGTCACTGCCCAAGGGCCCTGAGCATAGCCTTCCACAGACTGGCACTAGCCTATCCCCAACCTGAAGGGGTATGGGGGGCACGTTCAACTCCCCGCATGGTAATCCATGGGAAATTAACCAACGCCAAAAGCGCTGTAATGACGCCATCTTTTTTCGCTTGTCATTTGCCATGGTCAGTCTCTGAGATGGGTGAGCCATCTTCACTCTTCTGTGTAATTAATTTCCACACATATCAACAGTGAAGACGAGCACGAAAGATGCTTCGTAATTTGATAAGTGCATCACAGAAGTAACCTGAAAAGTGGGGTTAAATCAAAATTTCTGTTCCCTCCGATTAATGCCACCAGCTCTATCAGGGAGCAGCGTGTCAGGGAGACACAAGATGCTCCTTTGCCCCATTCTGCAAAGCTGTGTGACTTTGTGCAGGTCACTCCGCCTCTCTGTTTTCTCCTCTGTGAGATGATCATGTTGGGAAAGACCTTTCTGCCTCTGAAATGCCATGACGACTTTCTCTGTTTTGAAATTGAGAGTGGTACACTGGTGTCTCATCCTTTGGCTATATGTCTCCTACATTTGCCTTCTCTGTCAAGTAATTAATAGTCTATAAATCAATGCATGGGCAACAGAAGCCAGGCTCAGGGAGTAATCGTTTCCTAATTTGTTTGATTAAGGCAGATTTTTCACACATTAGGGTATCTAAGAGCGCAACACATTTTTTTTAAGCAGTTCTGAATCCTCATATATATTCTTTGAAAAATATGGGGATGGAGAGACAGCAAAACGTCACCATGGTAAGGGGCAAGTGACCACACCACAGGTGACCCACCAAAGGAATAACCTTCAAACTGATCATTGAGAATGTTCCCGCAAAATGTTCTCTTTGGGATAGTACGTTCTGGTGGTGGAACCTTATTTAAACTATATTTGTACATTTCTTCAGTAATTTTTTTTTTTAGCACCATCAATGTATCAGGCTCCTTACTAGCAGCAACTCTTTCTGGCCTCATGGACACGCTACAAATAAATGAGATCTCACAATTGTGCAAACGCCTGCTGCTCTGCAGTGTGGAGACACCTGGAGAATCAGGTTTACATCTGACCTTGGAGCGCCATTGATCCACAAGAGAAATGAATACTGACTCGGGGTCAAGCATTGGAAATGGCCAGTTCCTATACCCCGTGAGGAGTGATGAAGACACACAGATATTAAGACAAGTCTTATGTGACTTCTAGCTTTATGTACCTGGAAAACAGTTATTAGATGTGACCCAGGTAACTCCACCGGGCGGAGCTAGGCCAATGGGAAGGAAAACAGGTTTCGGCTCTTTTTAAAGACTGTTTCTTCTTTCCCAATAGACACAAATAATGAGCATTATCTCGCAGTGTCTTCTGGGAACACGGCCTGTGTGGAAAGAGCTTTGAATCATCAGGCTGACCAGGCAGAGACTGGGTCCACACGCACTGGAGAAACTGCCCAAAGAAGTACTGGACTGACTGAGAGGATGACAGGGTGACATCAGAGGTCCCTTCCAACTCCAGGATCACTGGATATTTTGATTTTACTATGCTTCCATATGGATTGCTGTGTCTGATGGGTACTGATGGGGACTGGCTTTGCTTTAACTGAGTAGTGATCAGCTTCCAAGTTGAGGATATATCCATCAGTTGAATGGGATATAGACTTTATCTTCTATCGCAGAAACCCTGATGAAATCGCTCCTTTCAGGTTCAAGGCCCAGTTCCAATAGGCCAAAAAGTCAAGTTCGGAAGTCTGGGATTGGTTTCAAACCAACCACATTGTGGGAGATGGATGAAGCAAACAGGAGCCAGGTGGAGGTTAAGATAATGTGTGTATGCTGGTGTGCTAGCCTCAAATGTTTGATAATAGGTTATGTGTGTGTGTGGCAGGGGGGAGAGCCCTGACTTGTAGAGCTTGCCAATTTCTCTTGTGTAAGTATTCTACCAGGGCTAATTCAAGCCACCAATGTGAAGTCACCGAGTACAGTAAAACCTTGGATTGCGAGTAACATGGTTTGCGAGTGTTCCGCAAGATGAGCAAACATTTCTAATACATTTTAATGTGGTAAACGAGCGATGTCTTGCAATACAAGTAGTTTGTTTCAGGAACGAATTATGCTCGCAAACCAAGGTATTACTGTACAGACTTCTGAGGAGATGTACAACAGGCTTTTGCAAGACCCTGTGAGCCCGCCCCAGTACATCACAGGGTGAAGATATCTGAGAACCTTGTGCTGCCTTTGTAACAAATTAAATATGCATTCAGTAATAAATTTATAAGCAATCCGGTACAAAAATGGCAACAGCTATCAACAGGCAATTCACAGAGCAAACCAGAACGGCCAATAAGCATAAAAATATATTCAGGAACCTGGCTGAGAAAATGAAGAACTGGGCAGGGCTGGCTGTTCACAGAGGGAATTGAATTCTTATTCCCTGCTATCGGGGAGATAAATTAGTACATCCACTTTGGAGAGCAACTTGACAATACCCAGAAAGCTAAGGATGCATTTACCTACCCCACAACCCAGCAATTCCACTCATAGAATGTACCCTATAAACTCTTGACATATGGACCAGAAGACACATATAAGAATGTTAATCGGGCCATTGTTTTCAATAGTAAAAACAACTAGAAACATTCTAATTGTCCCTCAGTGGAAGGGCGAAAAATGGTGCATTTTTCATACAATAGGATGCTATACAGAGGTTAAAATGAATGAACCAAATCTAAGTGAATCAACAGAGATAAATTTAACAACCAATATTGTGTGAAGGAGCAATTTGCAAACGTTATATAACCACATGTTATCTTGAAATAACTATTAACACAAAAACGGTAGCATATTTTGTAAATAGGTATATGGAGCATAAGTAGAAAATATGCATGGAAATGATAATCAGCAACCTCAGACATTATCTCTGGGAATAAGGGGAGAGGAAAGGTATAGAGAGTAGTTTTCACTACATTGGTAACATTTTATTTCTTGAAAAGACAAAAGACATCTGAAACCAATGGGGCAAAATGTTAGTATCTGTTAAACCTAGATGGTGGATACATGTGTGTCTTAAATTATTTTCTGTATGCTTATATTAACATGGTACATTTGTCACAATTAATAAACCAGTATTGATACATTATTGTTATTATTAACTAAAGTCCATACTTTATTTCGATTTCCTCAGTTTCGCCTTAATGTCTATTTTCTGTTCTGGGGTCCCATCTAGGATCCCATATCACACTGAGATATCATGTCTCCTTGGATTTCTCTTGGCTGTGACAGCTTCTCAGACTTGACTTGTTTGTGGTGACCATGACAGGTTTGAGAAGGAATGTCCCTCAGATGGAATTGGTCTGGTGTTTTCCTCATGATCAGACTGGGCTAATGTGTTTTGGGGAGG
>NW_017731385.1:4057029-4068471 GCF_001890085.2 Hipposideros armiger
TGAGAGATTTGTCTATTCTCCCTATTCCTATAGTCCTTTAATCATTATTTTTATCAGTATGGACTCATGCATATTTATTTCATATTTTGAATTATCATCCAGTACTACTTTGTTTTGCCCAACTTGTGCCAGCTTGGGCTCTTGGGAGCTCTTTTATTTGGTTCCTGGATCCCCTTCATTGGGTTTTGTTAGTTTCCTTGTTGTTGTGGTTTTTTGGGTTTCGGGGGGTCTTTTTGATCTTGTCTGTTTGTTTGTTTTTAGCTCTTCTTTATTTTCTAGCTCTACAACTTACTCCAGGCTCATCTTATATATCTCCTGCTCCAGTCCTAGAATCAGTCATTTCTGCAAGAGCTCTGGTTCCTTGTATCAGAAACCAAAATCTGGGTATTAGATGTGCTTGTTGTTACTGGGGTGTCATCATTTCCAGGCCCTCTTAGCTGACAGAACAAGGAAATATGTGTGTGTATAGTAACTTGTGTATCTGCTTATCTCTGTATCTAGATTATATTAAACATGAACTCATACTGGAGTCTCATACTGGGTCTCCCACACTAATCCATTAGCACATGTGTCATTCTGACCTCCTTGGCTTGCAACCACACTAACACTGAGAAACCTGGATGTCACCATCTGCCATCCATTTACCTATGGCTCCACTTGTAATTTTTCTGAAGAAGAATAAGAAAAGCTGTAGGTAAATGCTTCCACATATTACAGTATCCAGACCTAAGGTGCAGACATTTACGGAGCAGACATTGTGGGGGACAGGACAATTCATGTCATGATCCAATCCCAGCACAGACCTACCTTTGGTGGCTGGTACCATTCCAGTGGGCGCTCGTCGGAACACAAAATGTCCTTTCAAAACGTGTCTCTGACGCCCATATGGGGAGGATGAAGACCACCAAAGCACACGTGGAGGAAGCCTTGAAGATGGTGGGGTGAGAGGGAGAGTCGTGGTTTGCCTGCTAAAGAGAAAACAAGATTGGAATCATTCATTTCCAAAAGCACTTTCCAACCCCTGTTGAATAATGGATCCCTTCGAGGCTCTGATGAGGGCTCTGGAGGGACCCTCAATCCAGGGAAACATTCGCATAGATCGAGAAGCATGAAAACATTGCTCCATGGTGGGGGAAACCTCTGAGCCCATATTTGGATCTCAAGTTCAGAAAACCTTATGTATATTACATGAAAGTCAAGCTTGTTTGTTTGCTTGTTTGTCGGTGGGGAGAGGTGAGCAAGTGGGCTCCGTGTGTGGAGGTTGGGTTGCTTGAGCCCTGCTGTTTTCAGGATAAAAGAAGCTCCTGCCTTCCAGGTGGGGGCCCAGGATCGGTCACTGGCAGCTGCCAGTTCAATAATTACTCACATTTATAGCAAGTGACACTGGTTTTCTATTTATAGAAATCATAAACAATTTTTTCTTTTAAAATCAATCTAAGCGTTATTTTTAATAAAATCAGTTTAAAGAAACCCACGAAGGGACCTGTGGGGCAGTAGAGAACTGAAGTTTGGGGAACAGGTACCAAGAGACATGTCTCAGGCATAATGAAAAGTGCACATGTTTTTGAGCCCAAAAGGTCTAGATTCAAAGCCCCTCTTTCCCATTTGCCAATGGTGTGATCTCAGGGAAGGGAACTTGCCCCATCTGTCAATAATAAAATCTGACCCACATGGCAGTCTTTCTCCAAGTGTGTTTCCTGTACCACCCACATCAGAGTCACCTGAGGTGTTTGTAAAATGAAACTTCCCAGGCTGCCACCCAGAGCTTTCTTTATCAGATAGAATCCTGGAAATCTACATTTCTACAAAGCCTGGAAATCTACATTTTAACAAGAGCCCCCAATGATTTTTATGGTGTTCTGCAGGCTTTGGAGAGGATGAAATGAACTGAAATAGGTAAAGCACTTGCCACACAGGAGCAGAAAGGACACTGCTATTCTGGGCTGCCCTAGCATCTGAACGTTACCTCCTTTTGAAGGGATCCCAAATGGCCTGCTCAGGACTGTCATGGATGGTTGTGCAGGTTGTATACTGCACAAGTCTGGTGATGGGCTGTGCAGGTTGTATACTGAACAAGTCTGGTGATGGGCTGTGCAGGTTGTATACTGAACAAGTCTAGTGATGGGCGCCCTGGAATTGTTTGGTATGTAATCCACATGGTCATACATGCCTCCCGTCCCAGAAGGAGCACAGCTGATTTAGACCCTCCCAATTCTTTCCCCTTTTTTTTGAGCCTGGTTCTCCCAGTCTTCCTTCTGGTTCTCAGCTACACAGCAGCCTTCTAGTGAATTCCTTCACTGATCAGGGGGCCTAGAAGTGGATTTTGCTGTTTGTGGTCAAGAAACTTGACGGGGTGAGTGAGCAGTGACTACTGTGTTTCCTTCCATCCAGGGTTCTTCAGCTGTGTTCCTGGGATTTGGGGGGGGGGGTGCTGGAAGGGCCCATCCCTGGTTGAGAAGTTAAGTAAGTAAAGATATGACCAGCTTCTGCATCCAAGCTCTGTTCTGCTTCAACCTGTTTTAGAGATTAGATTTTGAGTCAATAGTTCATTTGGAAAAATTAATTCCACTACCTTTATAAACAAAATGTTTGAAAAGTGCTGCCTGTTACAAGGCGGAGGAGAGTGAGGGTAGCGGATGAAGGCGCTCAGGTCAGTCCTGGAGTCTGTAGGGCAGGGCCCCCAACACCCTCCTTTCAGAAGCAAACACGGACACGAGGTGTTAAAACCCTATGCCAGAGTAGGGGGAAATTCTTGAGGCCTCTCGAATGCTGCCCTCTCCTGCCTATGGGAAAATTGACCATGTCCACTTAAGAGAAGAAAAAAAGGGGAGTTGGTGTGACCGGATGGATTACCACGTCAGTCCATCAGTCGAAGTCCCCTGACCTCGGGCGGAGGGAATAGGTGGGGACTCCTGACAGTCTCCAAAGACCACAGCCAAAAAAAAAATGACACCAGTTGTTACTGAGGGACCCAAGGGAGAGAAAGTATGTGGCCCTTCCTTTGTCATGGGGACACCAGCCTGTGGGAGTGAGGGCAAAGAAAGAGAAAGGGGTCTGGACATTTTCTAGAGGAACCAGAGCCCCCCGCCTCCCCAGGTCTGGACATTGGGAGCATAAAGGCAGACATATTTCCTCTCTCTCCAAAATTTGACATTTGCAAGGGAGGCATTAAACTGTCATTAAACATTTCCTCCTGGTTCACAATGAAGACGGTAGAAAAACTTTCTCCAACAAAAGACGGTATGTTGAGTATTCTTATAAATATTATCCCCGTCACCTGCTTATCATGAATCAGCCGCCCCAGGGCTGGCTGCAGCTTTGCTCTCTCAGTGGGTCACAGACACCGGGGACTGTGTTCATTCTATTTCCCTTGCTTTACTAATTTATTCTCTTTCGCCCCATGCTCCACTCCCATCACCCTCCTTAACCTCATAAGAGTAGGCAGGTAGTTTTACAATTAGTACATAATTGAAAAGTTGGGTTATAGTAAAAGACACACCATATAAGTTTACAGCAATGGCTGCGGGGGTGCCATCTGATACAAGTTGTGGACCCTCTTCCTGGAAAAATCTGCCTCTATTCAAACACACAATTTTGCCATTTCTGGGGTTCAGGGACGCCTAAGCCCCTCTGTGGACATTCTCTCAACCCCAAGTTCATTACCCCTGTGCTATAAGAAAATTGTGAGAAATAGGAAAGTATTTGCAATGCCAACTCCTCTAAATGGACTGTATCTTTTATCATTTCAAAATTTCCTGTGCCACTCATAATTATACTATTGGGTTCCTTTGTCTCATTTCCTTGGGTTTCCATTTGGAAAGGAGTTTTAGAAAACAATCCCTATGTATGTCTGCAGTAGGTTAATACCTTCAAGAGAAAAGTCCCCCTTGAACCCTACACCCTCATTCACTCCACACACCCTTGCATCTCTCAGGGATGAACAGCCCTGCCTCCCAGAGTGGGGACCAGCTCTGCCTTCTCCATACCTTCACATCCCCATTACCATCTTCATACATTGCCAATGATTTATAGGCAGAATTTGTGCCACTTCCTTCACTAATGTTACTTAAGGGCGTGCACGCACATCTGAAGTATTCAGTAAATGTCTGCTAAACCAAGTGAAATTCCTACTCTTTAGCTGGGAAAAATTTTAATGCAGGAAAATTAAGGAGCCAAGTTTTAAAGAGACACACTACCTAGGAGCTAGGATTTGCAGCACATAACAATATTCTCTTATTTTTGCTTCAGATCTTTGTTGGCTTAAAAGAATTCAGATTTACAGAAGATTTTATTCTCTGGTTTCATTCTCTCATCCTGCCCAGTGCAGAAAAAGCAAGGTACAGAATATGTAAAAAATCATTATTTTGGTAGGTAGCTTTCCGATCTATTTTTATAGGACTTGTACGACATGTAATTTTTAGTATGTTTTACATTATTTAAAATTTTTTACATATTCTGTACCTTGCTTTTTAAACTCAATATGTTTTCAAGATCTATTCTTGTTCATGCATAGAGATCTAGTTTATTTGCCTTAGGTATTTTATAATATCCCATGGTTGGACTATGCCACGTTGTGCTTATCGATTCCCAAATGACAGGCATCTAGGGCCCCCTGCCCAACTTTTCATTATAACAAACAATGCTGCAATGAACATCCTTCTTACCGCTCGGGTTACTTTTTGTACATATTTCCTAACACACCGTTGGCAAAGAGGGGAAGGATGTTGGGAGGATGTGGAAGTCATGTTGGCTCATATAAGATTTTTTTCCCCAACATGTTACTGTTTTGAAGCGATTAAAAGAGAAAGTCTTAGCCACAAATGCAGACCCGAACTGAAAAACATCTTTCTTCAGAGCAAAGAGTGACAGCTTTCATGGCTTTGAGGACCACTACTAAATGACCTGGTGACACTGGGAGTGCAGAGGAAGAAAACAAAGAAATTGGAAACATTTCCTCCTGTATTAAAACAACGGAAGAATGAAGAAGGCTATTGCCAGGGTCATATTTTTAATTTTTATGAAAATGGTCTCGACTACGGGGCACCCACACCTACCTATCCCGGAAAGTAGGAGCCACAAAGGACAGGCAGATGACAGCAGTGAATTAACTGCACTATATCTTGTCATGATATTTAAAATATTTTTGTTTTTGTTAGTTCTTGTATGACAAAATTCCAGTTTTTGAGTGTGTGTCCACCCTGCCCCCACCCCACCACCGCCATTTTCCCCATAAGGCTTGCTACTTGTAGTAGAGGAATTTGCACCGATTTCCTTTAAGTGTCTGTGGAAGAGGGTATGTTACCTAGCAGTGGAATTGCTGCATCACTGGAAGGTACCATTTTAATGATTCTAGATTTTTCCAAATTGCTCTTCAAAGTTGCTTCACAAATTCACACTCCTACCCGGAGAGGAAGGTCCTTGTTTTCCTGCTTCCATGCTATTGCCTGGTGTTGTTAGACTTTATTTTTTACCAGTAGCATGGGTATAAAGTACCTTCTCATGATTGTTTTAATTTGCATTTCCCCAGTTGCTAGTGAAACAGCATATTTTTATGTGCTTATTGGCCATTCCAGCTTTCTCTTCTGGGTATCACCAGTTTATTGCTGTCAATTTTAAAGCAGAATTGTTTGTCTTTTCCTTATTGACTCATAGGAATTTTTTTTTCTTTTTTACTTTTTTTAAAGATTTTATTGGGGACTTGGGGAAGGGAACCAGCCAAGTTGTTGTTCTTCAATCTTCGTTGTGGAGGGTGCCAGTCGCCATCTGGCTTCCAGTTGGCAGCTTGTGGCCTCTAAGCTCAAGGTGCTGTATTCGATCTTAGTTGCGGGTGGGCGTAGCCACCATCCCATGCGGGAGTCAAACCGGCAGGCTTGTTGTTAAGAGTGCACGCTCTATTCACTGAGCCATCTGGGCGGTAGCTCAGCTCAAGGTACCGAGTTCAGTCTTAGTTGCGGGTGGGCGTAGCCCACTATCGAACAGGCAATCTTGTTGTTACACCAGCTGAGCCATCCTGCCACCTGTCAGCAGTTCAGCGATAGCTCAGCTCGGGTGCAGCATCACTGGCCAACGTGGGAATTGAACCGGTGGCCCTGTTGCTCAGAGCTTGCTCTCTTAAGCCAATTCTTAACCAACTGAGCCACTTGGCCGGCCCTAGGAATTCTTTATGCACTCTAGACATGAATCCTTTGCTCATTAAATTTCTACCTTTATGGTGCCCTCCTAATGTCCCCATGCTCCATATAAGCCTATTTTTTTATTAGGTTGTAGAAAAAGCCATGACGCATGTTTGTGATGGATGGCACTAGTTCATTTTTGGAAGTACTAGAGTCATTTGCATCTATGTTATTGCTATGTCATTTGACAGCTGACAGTTCTAGCTTCATTCTCAAAGAAAATTGAGCGATTTGGTTGAGTTTCGGAGATTTTACAAGTTGAAGATGGAAGGCCAAATGGTGCATTTTTGCCATATTTTACTGTTTTACTTTCATAAAGGGAAGAACGCCTGTCGGGCTTGTGAAAAGTTGCATAAAGTTTACGGTGACAATGCTCTACAAGAACGTCAGTGCCAACGATGGTTCACGAAATTCTGTGCTGGTGATTTTGATCCCAACGGCACTCCTCGGTCAGGGAGGCCCACGGAGGTTGGAGGTTGATGACAACAAAATAAAGGCATTGATCGAGTCAAACCCACATTACACGACACGAGAGATTGCAGAAACATTGAACATCCATCATTCAAGCATTCACGACCACCTGAAGAAGCTGGAATACATAAGTAAGCTCGATATTTGGGTTCCATATGAACTCAAAGAAGTTCATTTGACGGCACATATAAACATCTGCAATATGCTCATTAAACGTGAGGAAAACGATCCTTTTTTGAAGTGACTAATAACTGGTGATGAGAAGTGGATTGTTGACAACAATGTGGTGTGCAAAGGGTCTTGGTCCCGACGTGATGATTCACCTCAAACGACATTGAAAGCAGACATTCATCAGAGGAAAGTTATGCTCTCAGTGTGGTGGGATTTTAAAGGTGTTGCATTTTTCGAGCTCCTACCAAGGAACCAAACAATCAATTAAAATGTGTACTATCAGCAATTGGATAGTTTGAATGAATCCATCATCCAGAAATGTCCAGAGCTTGTTAATTGTAAAGGAGTTGTGTTCCATCGCGACAACACACAAGTTTGATCACCCGTCAAAAATGATTGGAGCTTGGATGGGATGTGTTGCCACACCCACCTGAACCTTGCACCGTCAGACTTTCACTTGTTTCACTCTCTTCAAAATTCCTTACGTGGTGTAACGTTCAATTCAGATGAAGCTGTAAATCAGCACCTTGTTCAGTTTTTCGCAAATAAAGACAGGTCCTTGTATGAACAAGGAATTATGAAGTTCACTGAAAGATGGCAAAAGGTTATCGAACAAAACAGGCGATATATCATTGATTGATCTTTGTTCTTTATATAAATAAATGACCTTTGAAAAACATAGACAAAATACGTCATGACTTTTCCAACGACCCAATAGATTCCTGCTCCACCCTAAAACACAGAGGATTTTTTTTTTCTAGAGTATATCCTACGTACTTGTGGTCTTAGATTCTACGATTAAGTCATACAATTAGAAAGTTTGAAACTCAGGTGTCTATAAAATTTATGGCTTTCCTCTCCATACTTGACTGATTCTCCTGTTTATAGAACCTTCTCTGCAAACGGGAGAGTTTTCAAAGCAGACAAATAAAGGTATCTCTTCTACTAAAAACTGTTGACCAACTTGACTTCTTTTGCCAGGTTAATTAGAAAAGATTTTTTGTGGAAAAAATTCGAGAAGGTTAAGCTTCACATTTCCTTTGGATCTTCTGTCAATGTCACAAGTCCATGAAAAAAAATACACTTTATTAAATCCCATGATTCTCATTTTTTTAATATTCAAGTCACAAGCAATCAACCATGCTTTTCTAACAAATTTCCTGAGGAAAACTTCCTTACAACTAAACTGAGTTGCGTTTCAGAATAAATTGAAAAAGTGACATTCAGATTTTTTTTTTAAATGAGATACCTAACTCCTAAAAGAAAATCCTTAAGAGTTTGCCTAGAACTGAAATTTTAGTGTGTGGAAATGTGAGGAAAAGATCTAAGTGTTGGCCAAAGATTCCAATAAAGTAAATGATGTGGTTTTCTCAGGGGTGATTTTGTCACTTGAAACATTCCAAAAAGAGTTACTGATCACTGAGTTTCTTTTAGCGTCTAGCCTTGAAATACTTGGCATATATGGAGCGCTTAGGAATATTTAAATAAATTAAATTTATATTGACATTTTCTAAAAATTGGCATAGCTTTCTAGCTGTTTGTGGGCATGTGTCAAACACAGAACATTTTGAGACATTTAATTTTCCAAACGATAGATATCAAACAGTCCCTATCAAATCAAACTGTCCCTTCCTACACTATATTCTTGAAAGCTGAATCGCATTGAGATTTAAAATACGTCATTTTTTTCTGATAAAAAAAGCAGCAGATTCCTCAAAAATTAATTTTACAGGTAGAACTACCTTATGACCCAGCAACTCCACTCCTAGGTATATACCCAAAATAATTGAACGCAGGGGCTTAAATGGATATTTGCACACCCCATGTTCATAGCAGCATTGTTTCCAGTTGCCAAAAGATGGAAACAGCCCATGAGTCCTTCAACGGATGAATGGACAAACAAAATGCGGTCCATCCATACAATGGGATATTATTTAGCCTTTAAAAAGAAGGGAATTCGGACACATACTATAACATGGATGAACCATGAACACATTATGCTAAGGGAAGTAAACCAGATACCAAAGGAAAAATATTGTATGATTCCACTTATATGACATACCTAGACTAGGTGAATCTAGAGGGACAGGAAATACATTAAAGGTGACCAGGAACTGGAAGGAGATGGGAATGGGGGCGTTATTGTTTCATGGGTAAAGAGTTTCTGTTTGGGGGAAGATGAAAACGATTTGGAAATAGGCAGTGGTGATAATTGCACAATATTATGAATGTAATTAATGTCCCTGAATTGGCCACTTCAAAATGGTCAAAATGGCAACATTTGTGGTATGCATATTTTACCATAATAAACAAAAGTTTAAAAAGAGGGTTTCCTCAGGCCCCTTCCCCAATAAAGCTACAAATGCTTAGTTTGAAAAAAGCTTGGAATACCTATAAAATAAAATTAAATTAAAGCCACCTGTTCAGTCACCACGTGACTCATGAGCTGTGTGTTCCCTTTTTTTCTGGCTATGCCTATATGTGTGTGTACTCATTCACACCCAGGTCCATCCAGCACAGTAGCCTACTTTTCCCACTGAAAGTTGTAACAATCCATAGATTCCAATCTTATTTGTGAGCCATCTACTGGATGGATTACTCAAAGCCATCCACTATTTTTGGATATGTAAAATGTTTTCAGTATTTTCTCAGTGTGAAATACCTTGGTCGTGGGTGTCCCAACGACCCATTCATTTTTGTGCACATTCAATTACTTCCTTGGGATAAATTCCTCAAAGCAAATTTCTGGCTCAAAGAAGATGAACATTTTTTTTAAATTTCCTAATGCACGTGTACTATTAATTTGTCTTGCAGGACATTTTGCGATTTCCATTTTCAGCGGCCCAGTGTAAGATTTTACTGCATCCTCACCAGCACTGGGAGTTACATTTTATAAAAGTCTCTTTGAAATTAATAAGAATAAATTCCATAGAAATGCAATGCTATTGGAGTAACAGTCGGTAATGATAGGATGGGTGTAGAAAAGAAAAAAAAGATAACTTTGATGTAGTATTGGTATAGAAAGAAAGGATAACTTCTATAGATTATTGGTGATAGAACTGGTGTAGTAAGGGAAAAAAAGATCACTTTTATAGATTAAAAACGGATAGAAGAAATCAACAGAGACCTGGCTTGTTAGAATGATTAGTCATTCTCTGTCACCATTATCTGGATGGAGACACCCTTAGGACTCTCCCTGTCTGGGGAGTGTCAACTGGTGTTGCCTGCCCACCATCTAAGGTCCTGCCAGCTACGCCTAGGAGCTCACTTGCTAACTTCTTGCTCTTTTCTCCTGCCTTCTCTTTGCCACAAAATACTTTTCCTCATCCACTTTCTCAAGCACAGACCCTATCATTCTTTGAGATCTGTCTCTACTGAACCTCCAAAGGCCACAGGTGGCACAGTCTGGGCCATGAGGGACAGGTGCAAATGCACCCCATAAACGGGCAAAGAGTGGAGAGGGCCTTCTAAAGTCAGCTTTGTGGGGGACTTGGGGGTTGCCCACACCACCAAATGCCATCTGGAACGAGTGGGGGAGGGGCGGGGTGTCACGGTTCTGGGGTCTGGGTGGGAGGTGAGCTTGAAGTAAAGGGGGAGTGGGCTGCTGGTTTGCATTTGTGCCTTCTCTCTTGGGAGTGGGGACATGAGCGGCAGGGCAGGCTGGGCGGACAACCCCATTTCCTAGAACACGGCACCTTTGAGACTGAGTGTTCCATTCTTGAACAACACTTAGATTTTAAAATATAATAAACTTCAGTCTTCAAAAGGCATTACAAGCTAATAACTTGAGTTTGTGTCACACCTCCCTTAACCTTTCCACATCTTATCTAGTTTTTACAAAGCTGTGTTGAATCTCAGAACTAGCATGTGACATTGATAGTGTGTGCCCTGTCATCATTAGCTATCCCGTTTTATACGTGTGGTCCTAGGGTTCGAGTAAACCGGACAAAGCAGCCACTCCCACCCAGGACCTCTGGCCCCACACCCCGAGGGCTCTCCAAGACAGCCCAAGCTGCCCTTCAGAAAAGGCGGCCACCCTCGGTCAGACCTGTGACTTTCTGATGTGACAATGTCGTGTCCAGGTACAGAGTTTAGAAAGAACTCACTGCATAGAAGGCTTACATTCAAACGACCCTTCTGGAATGACTATAACAAAGGACTTTGTTTTCTTTTGCAGAAACTAAGAGATGCTGTGTGGCACCCATGCTGGCGACTCTCTAAGAATGAAAATTGTGGATACTATCTTAATAATAAATGGCTTAGGAGACATTTTAATAACAAATGCTTCAGGATAAATTTTGTAGAGTGCATATACTTCACTTATATTTATTTATTTGTTTTTTACTGCTATCTAGCCTATCATTCTAATTCATTCCACTGCTTTCTAATTATCTTAGTATTTTTGTTTGGTTTGGTTATTTTCATCAACAGTGGTTTATACAGAGGCACCACTGAGTTGGCTGAGTTATATCGAATCGAAACTCACATGGTCTTTGTCCTCAAAAACTTCTTTAAGCAAGCCAGGATCATGGACCAAAAGACCCCTACTCTCTCCCAGGAGCCCCTGGAATGAAACACACACACACACACACACACACACACACACACACACACACACACACACACA
>NW_017731385.1:4068514-4082595 GCF_001890085.2 Hipposideros armiger
ATCATAAAGATATTCAACTAAATGTTACACTAATTGATACCAGAAGCAACAATATAGACACTAGCATATTATACAATAAATACCAAGAAGTCAAAGAGATCTGGCTTCAGATTGCTTGAATAACCCACAGTTTTGGGGGCACATTTTTGCTCAAGAAAAAAAAATCCCCAGGGCATGAATGAGGGAAGTGGCAAGCTCCCATATCTGAAATAATTTTCTTTCGCTTTGTTCTTGCAAATAGGGTAAATGTACTTGTGATTTTAGTAGGTGGTATTGCTAAGGTGTGATTGGAGAAATGAATACCAAATGCACGATTCCTACACTAGTGGGAGTTCATAGACGCATCACTTCCTTTCCTATTTTTCAACCTAAGATTTTAAATGTATTTATTCATCAAACTTCTTAAAACTAATATTCACATTCTTTGATGAAATCATTCAACTATCTATATGATTTTAAGCCTTTTTCTAATTTGTGGCCATAGGTTAATGGATTTCACACCACCTTTATCCATAGTTTACACATTTTCATACATTTTTATGTTCTGCTTTTTCCACTTTTTATTGTTTTTTTACACATTTTTTAATGTGTCTGCAATCACCTAAATTTTTTTTCCTTGAAAGGAGTAGCTTTCATACTTTCTTTAGTACAATAATTCTTTTATCAAACAAAATTCTATATGGTTTGGAGAGATACCCACCTAGCCTAGGACTAACCACAATAATAGTTCCTTTCAACATTTACAATTCCCCTTTCCTATACAATTAAATTGTTTTCAGTGTTTGAAAACATAAACAACGCTATTATAAGTCTCTTTGGTGTAATTTTTTAAAAATTAATTCTATTAAGATAAATTCATAGAGGCAACTTTTTCTGAGTGGAACTCTTGTTTGTTTGTTTGTTTGTTTGTTTGTTTGTTTGTTTGTTTGTTTGTTTGTGATATGCGTTGTCAGATTACTTTTCATAAAAAAGGAGCCAATTTTTATTGCCATCAACAAACAAAAGTGCTCTGCTTCCCTAAACCCTAGCTAGCAATGAGTTTTGCCATTTGCTTTACTTTAATTTAATGTAATGGGTGTGAAATGATTACAAATTGATTTAATTTAAAGAATTTCTTTAAATTTTAGAAAAGGTGGTTGGTTCACCAGATATTGGTTTCCTATTAGTGTTGGATTTTATTTAAACCATCCATTTCATTTTGACATTTGTCTCTTGAAAATTAGTGTTTGGTTCTGTCTCATTGAATTTATATAAAGCCTTCATCTGTTTTGGACAACATTTCAGTACCATGTATTTCAAATATTTTTCATTATCTTATATGGTTTTTAAAATCATATTCTATCGACCTACTTTTTCTGTTGCTTGAATAATCAAAATTATTTTCACACGTGGTTCTATTCCGTTTTCTCCTAATTTTCCTATTATTAATAGGAGTAGTAATAGCATTTAACATTTAATCCACTCACTGTCTATTATGGTAATGGATTTGAGGTCTAGATCTCAGTTAATTTTTTCTTCATTTTGATTTCTAATTATCCCCAAAGCATTCATTAAATAATTATTCCCTCTCCACTTGCTTTGCTAGTATTTATCATTTACCAAATTCTTATATATGATCTACTCCTGCATTCTCTATTGTGTTTAAATTTGTTTCTGTTTTTAAACCAAGACCACAATGATTTTTTTTCTTATTTTCACTATTCTGTGCTTTCTAACAATTTTCCATAAGCATGCATTTTATTTTATTTGTTTTTGGCATTTTATAATGAGGAAAAAATCTTTTAAATTTCTGTATTTACCATTCATACATAGTTATTTTTGAGACATGATATTGGAATCATTTTTGTCAGATTTTTGTATTTCTATAGGTTTAACTGGCTGTAAATCAGATGTAAAAATTAACCTATGGGAAAATATATTATTTTTTATGTTTGATCACCCGATATAGTGCAGTTGTCTTCCATTACATCTCTTTTTCAAGCTTAGTATTTTCTAGTTTTGTTTATGCATCTTGAGTTAGGGTAATTTTAGAATAGTATATATTTTTGTCAGTATTGTGAATGAGACTGCCTCAAACCAATTACCAGTCACTTGCTGCTTTTTTACCCAAAATACTTTGAAGTTTTGTAGATTTAGCCTTTATCTGGATACTTTCACAAAATCTCTTTTCATTTCTAATAACTTTAGTTGGAATCCTTAGTTTCTTCAAATTCAACTTAAAATAATGATTCCTTTTTAAAAATTTTTCTAATATTGATTATCTAGTGTATATTTGAAGCATTGTTAGGATAACAAGAATCTCCAAAGATGTGCTAAATAATTTTAACGAAACACATATTTGTTTTTGCCTGTTTTAAAAAAAAATGCTTCAAAAGTTTCTGTCTTACAGACTGGTAGGTTTTATCATGTTAACGAAGTATTTTCCTATTTCTATTTTTAATTTTTTTTTTATCAGAAAAGACCAATGGATTTTATCAAATATTTAAATCTTTTATTAAGGCCACTTAGGCTTTGTTCCTGAAGTTATTTAAATTATGTATTTTATTCCAACTTTATTTACATTAAACTGGACATATAACTATGATAAACCCTACCTGTTCATGGTAAAAACACTTTAAAAATAGTGTCATAATCTATTTACAGATATTTTCACATTTATAAGAGTTTCATCTAGAGAGAGATTTCCTTTGTAGTGGTACCAGGTTTAAGAACAAGGTCATTTTTGTCTGCTAAAATAAACTGAGAAATATTGAATTAAATTTCGTTATGAGTTATAATTAGTTTTTATTTGAAATTTTGAAAAGATTTTCATTTAACTCATTGTGTCATTGTAGCCAGAAAAACAGTTTCTTAAGCTAACAATTTCTTTCTGAGCTAGTGGTTTATTCACATTCTCAGCCTCTTATTATATCATTTAAAATTCTCTAACTTTGGTAAAATTATCCATTTTACTTGAGTGTCCAAATGCATCACCACTGTAAATGGGCAACATATTCCCTAATGATTTTTAGTCTCTTTTTATTGTTTTTAAAATTTCTTCTGGTTTCTAAACAATTGTTTTCATTGAATTTACTAGTGGATTTAATTTCGGGATTTGGGGTGGATTTTTTTTTGGTTTTTGGTTTTTTCAGAGTAAGAGATCTGTGCTTTAGTATTTCAGAGAATATCTCTTGTCTCATGTGTTCACTTCTGCATTTATTTTTTTCCTGAAGGTTTTTGCCTGCTTATTTTTCTAGAAGTATATTTTCAGTTTTTGAAATTTTGCTTTCCTTATTAATTTCCTTATTGAAATTTTGCTTTCCATTTAAAGCAATAAGTTTTCTCTAAACACATCTTTCCTTAAGTTCAAGGATTTGATGGGTATTACCTTTGTTTTCCGTATTTTAAAATAATTTGTTAATGTATTTCAAATTTTGTCCCTAATCAGGTAATAGTTACAGTCTTTGTTTCATTGGCAGCTAGTCATTTTTTAAATTTTAAATAAAATATTAACTTTTTTTTGCAATGAGATCATACAATGTAGCATATATAATTTTTGATATTTTCCCCTTATCGTAATTTCTTGTTAATTTTTTTCTGTGAAAGTTTTCCAAATTTTGTTTTTCCTTTAAATTTGCACCATAAAATTGCTCAGCCTTATTTGTTATCATTTTGCAAATTCTTATTTCTTTTTTCCCTACTTCATCTAATTGTTATGGTGGGATAAGGATTTCTGCCACAATTTTGTTCCTTTCAATTTCATCTTGTAACTTTAAGTTTCTTTTACATACTTGGTTGCAGTGTCTTTTAATTCATTAAATTTAACACTTCTGTTCTCACTAATTATTTTGCCTTTTATTGTCCCATAATAAACTGACTTTTATTGATTTACCCTTTTTGCTTTAATTCTGCTTTGATATCATAATATGTTTGATTGATATTTTCTAACCCCACCAATTGTTTTTGCTCTTTCCACATCTACTTGTCTTTCTCTTTTAAGTAGAATATTCTTGGATTTTTATAAAATACAACCTGAAAAACACTTTTATGCAGGGAAATTTAACCCATTGGCATATACTCTTACAATATTTATCTTTCAACCATTGTGACCATATTTTATTTTTATTAGTCTCTATGTTTGGATATATTTCTTTCTTGTTTCTTCACTTGGGAAAGAGTCGTATTTAAGCTTTTTCCACTTCACTCAATTCTAAAAAGAAATAGAAAAAAAAACCCTGTATTTTTATAAATATATAGTAGTAACTATTGAGAAACATCTGACACTTTGAATTTTGCACAGTTGACTTTACACCTTCACTCTCCTGTTTCCCTTCTCACATTCCTCATCTGAGAGAAACCATTTTTTAAAAATTTTTGTACTTTTCTGTCACTGATGCTGACTGTTTGCTGCCACAGCTCTGGAGATGCTGTTTGAAGCTGCAATGTATGGCCAGGGAGTTTATGCAGAGTTTTCTGCTATCAACTCTAGTAAGTGATCTATGAAGAGCCCCTGCTTTCATTCCTTTTTTCTTTTGGGGAACACTCTAAATAGTTTCCCACTGCCTTTGGGAAGGTTACCATCTCAAGCACTACACTGGATCTCGTGCTAATCGAAAGTGCTTTTGAAAAGCAGAAAATCACCACTCTTTATTACATATTAAATAACAACATGACTAGAACAGACATCACCAGGTCAGCAGCTTATATTCACCTCACACTTAACATGGAGAAAATGTGGTTGCATTTTTGGTTCTCCACTGGGGGATTTTAGACTGACTGACTAGCTGCCTCTCTGTGCTTGTCAAACCCCATGGGCCCGTGCTGGGAGGAACATGGAGTTCAGAATTCAAACATTTAGCTGTGCCACCGGCTGCAGTATCTTTCCCTGAAACTGACATATTCTCCAAGAGTTACTGAGAGTAGTCAAAGGGGCCAACCTCTGGGGACGGTCCCGTTATTCCAGAGTTCCGTTCATTTATTTATATGTCGATTGAACTAATTCTTTCCTTATTTATAGCCTGTCTGTTATGTAACTGCCCCACGCAGCGGAGATCCTTTTTTGGACTGAGATGTGGAGTACTTGAAATATCTATGAAATCAAGTGAATACTGAACACTCTTTCAGTTGCCAGTCTAAGGTCTTTAATTGGTTCTGGAAATCCCATTTGCTTTCAGTTTAAAGGATGGTCTGGACACTACACTGTTTCCTTAGGAGTAATAGTATCAGCAACGGCTCATGTTATTGACCTTTTGCCACAAGCTGCCTCACTGTCGGGTTTGAAAAACCACGCTTTCAACTTGGAGTCTGGCTTTTTTTTTCCCCATGATATTCATGGAGAGTTTAATCTTTATTTTATGCATGATTTTCCAGTTTATCCTTTATTTTAATGAGTCAATATTCTCGAGTGCTTTCTCTCCCCCCACCCCCCCATCCTCCCCCACGCCCCACCTTCTAGTCCTTTCTAGATTGTTCTGTTTAAAGCAATCACTACATTTTTGTTTTTAAAACCCTAACAGATTTAGTGGTTGTTCTCTCCCATCCTTCTTGATTTGAGAGTGAAGGTCATCTATATTCTGATTATGATTCTTATAGTTTTTTGTTTGTTTGTTTATTTGTTTGTTTTGGGGTGTTTTTTTTTAGGAGAAGAGACAGGGGATTTCAAGGTTTTCCTGCTATTAATGCTGTGTATTAAATAAGGTTTTCACTTAAAGTTTTTACTCTTCTTTCTTTTTGCATAGCTCCTAAGAAGGCTAATTTCTTTCCCTCTCAGGCTTTTATATATTCACTAAAGAGTTTCTAGATTTCTGATATTTTACTTGGTATCTGAATGGTCTTAACAGAAAGGGGTTACCCTACAGAAACTCTCACTCCATCATCCACTCAGAACATTCTTCTTTCTAAATGACTTTACCATAAAAACCTGGGGGAAAATGCAAATTATCTGCGAAACAAGTCTTGTCCATTATGTAACTGGCCATGATGACAAAACATAACTAAATGCTCTAAACTACTGGAATGGTAGACAAACACAAGAATTTATTTCATTCTTTGAATCCTGTCCTCTCAGTGGAAAAGCTCTCTTCTAGACATCCTTTGATTTCTGAAGTTTGGCCTTTTTTTGCTAATCGATTAAGTGTAATTCTGCTTCTCAGCAACCTCCTTCCATCTGGGCACATAATTCCCTGTCTTACAGAGCTTCTTAGAATTTGTCAATGCAGTTATGTTTTCTTGGTGTGGGCGGAGGGGGTGGTAGACAAGCACTGAACAAAAACAAAAATCTTTCTTAAACAGAGACTGGAAATGGCTTCAACACCACCATTCCACCTGGTTTTTGCCAGACCTTTCACCTGTTTGTCCCTATGTTTCTTAACCTCCATCCCAGGATGGAGTAAATTCAAAATAACATATACAAAATAAATTCAAAATAACATATACACCGGGCTTAGCAGTTTCCACGGCTTTATGTTATTTTGTGCTTTGAAAGAGCTGCACCCACCAGCACCCCTACATCCAAAGTACCCACAAATCAGAGTACTATCTTTGTGCATTTTTCTTTTAAAGTCCTAAAAATAAACATTCCGGGGAAAGCAAGGAGAGGAGGGGCTTGTCTCCTTTTTGTATACAGAACGAAAGCTGGCCCCCTTCAGGAGAACTACAATTGATAATTTGCACTTGACACACAAAACACCGCGTTCACTTGCTTGCACTGGAAACAGGAAGCTGGACGCCACGGCTAAATATTGCTAGCATTACTATTTGTATCCTTGCAATAAACGGTGTTATTACTATAAAGCTGAGCAAGCATGACATTTCTGACTGCGTCTCCTCTGAAACTGAGACTCTATAAATAGCACCTGGGTAGCATTTAAATATTTCGGAGCATCATGTTTTTGCTAATACAAATGTGCGATCAGAGCCATTCACTCCCATAAACATTTTCCCTCACAACCTGAGCATCAACAGCCGCAATCACTTTCCATCACCCACTGATGATGGTACACTTTGTAAAATGCTGGGCATTGCAAAGGTGAATACATGGTTCCTAGTTAAGGAGCCAGGAATGTACAATGCACCGTTGAAACACTTCCCTCCACATCTTCCCAAAGATTCAGCTAAAAAGAAATCAGTATTTCCCCAAAGTAGACAACCCTTGTACCAAAAGCTGGGTTTTTTGCGTTGTTATTTTATTTTATTTTTTTTAAAGGGTTCTTTTAGTAAATAAGTTTGGGAAGCACCACAAATTATTGCCCTCCTGTTGGAAATTCATGAACATCCAACATTTATTCCACAAATATTTATTGAGCATGTACCGAGGCCCAGTACTATTCAGGAGCTAGACATAAAACAGGGAATGCATCAGACAGAGCTCCAAACTTTCAGGAAACCTGTAATTTTGTCTTAAATGAACACCTCGTGTTAGTTTCCTAGGGCTGCTATAACAAATCACCACAAGCTTAGTGGCTTAAAACAACACCAATGGATTCTCTTGGAGTTCCAAGGCCAAACGTCTGAAAACAGTGTCTCTGAATCCCAGTCCAGGTGTCCTGATGGTTGTGTTCCAAGGGAGACCCTGTCCCTTACTTATCCCAGCTCCTGGTGACTGCTGGCACTCCTTGCCTGGTGGCCACATGCCCCAACCTCTGCCTCTCTGGTTACATGGCGCCCTCCTCTTCCATCTCTGTCAAATCCCCCTCACCCTGCCCCCACTAAGTGCTCTTGTGACTGCATTTAAAGCCCCCCCACCCAAATCATCTCCCATCTCAAGATCCTTGACTTAGTCACATCTACAAAGACCCCTTGAGTGGACAAGTTTCCAGCGATGAGGACTCAGTAGCTTTGGGCACCATTACTCAGCCTTCCACATGCAGAAATGGCTCTGGGATGTCCTGTGGTAGCAACTGCTTTTCTGCTTTGACTTTAAAAGCCTCCGTGGGAGAAATGCCTGGCACAGCCTAGAGAACCGTGGCTATCAGAGCCCACCGTGGAAAATGCTGGTCAAGTGGCTGGCTGTCTGCTTGTATAGGAGGGAATGGCTGTCCTGGTGGGTTCCCTCTGAGGTTTTTCCTTCCCACTTGGGTTCAGTAAACTCTCTCCAACTGACCTCGACTACATAGCAGGTTTGCTGTAAGGAAGGACGAGAGAGGACAATGTTCCCCGGACGTGGACAGGCTGTGGTCACAGCCCCTTTGTGTCTGACTCACATCAGCTCTCAGAATTTTCCCTGTCCTTTTTTCCAGACAGGATGGAAGCATTTTCACAAGGAACTATCTTAAAAATTAAGAGAACACAAAAGGGACGCAGACAAGGGACACAAAAAAGAGCTAGTTCACAAAATACCGTTTCCACGTTGATGGCCAGCTAGACTCTCATGAGGCTGGCAGCCATTTTTTGCCTCTGGCCTGGCCCAGCTCCTTGCTGTGTTGTGATTCCCAGCAGGTAGCCTCCTGGCTCGTCTCCTCCGGACCAAACCTCAATTTCCTTTTTCCTATTTCAAGTTCCTGACACTCTCTATGATCTTCCTATCAAGCTCCAGGCCCTGGAAAGAACAGGCCTCGTTTTCTGTGTGTTTAGTCATCCAACTAAAATGTGATGGACACTTACTATATGCCAGGCCGGCAAAATGCCATCTCAGTTTCATGCCATCTCCCAAGGTCCTGGCTGCTGGGCCTTCTGGTAGAAAGAAGGAAACCCTAAGATAACTCTTTCTTCACCCTAAGGGTGGAGCCTGAACTAAAGGAATGCTTTATGAAACTCCCAGCCCTTACAAGCTTGGCCCCAGGAGAATTCATCTGACCACGTGCATGGGATGGAGAGGAGTAGAATTTTTAAAAAACAAGGCTTTGGATATTACATGTAGTATAGAAAGTTTCTCTGGGGTTTATCAAAAACTTATGAAGAGAGAAGGAAAGCCTGCTGGCAGGGGGTATGGAAGCTTTGAGGAGATTTTCGTGAGGACCAATGTAAAGTGTAGCATTCTGGCTCAGTCAGATGGTGCGGGGAGAGCAACCCCAGTGATGGATGAGGTGCCATCACTAAGGTGTCATAAAGCAGGGAAGCTGAAGTTTGATGCTCTAGTGACAGGTGTCTACAAATGGCAGTGACCCTACAGGCATAGCTGATATACGAGGTCTGACAATTAAGTTCATGAACTTGTTGCATTGATGCTGCTAACCCTTTTTTTTTTTATCAGAGAGGTTATTCATTATGAATTTGTACCAACTGGACAAACAGTTAACCAAGTTTACTATTTGGAAGTGCTGGAAAGACTGCATGAAAAAGTTAGATGACCTGAACTTTTCTTCAACAATTCATGGCTCATGCATCACGACAATGCACCAGCTCACACAGCACTGTCTGTGAGGGAGTTTTTAGCCAGGAAACAGATAACTGTATTGGAACACCCTCCCTACTCACCTGATCTGGCCCCCAATGACTTCTTTCTTTACCCGAAGATAAAGGAAATATTAAAAGGAAGATATTTTTATGACATTCAGGACATCAAGGGTAATTCGACGACAGCTCTGATGGCCATTCCAGAAAGAGTTCCATAATTGTTTTGAAGAGTGGACTAGGTACTGGCGTCAGTGCATAGCTTCCCAAGGGGAGTGCTTTGAAGGTGACCGTAGTTATATTCAGTCATGAGGTATGTAGCACTTTTTCTAGGGTGAGTTAGTGAGCTTAATTGTCAGACCTGGTCAAGTTCTCTCATACCCCAGGAGCTCCTCTTTAATGGGGGGAGGGGGTTATAATTTATAATATTGATAATGTATTATTATATAATTGATAGTTATAGATCATTGACATGATTTTATGTAATATATAACCAGTAATATGTTGATTATAAATACCAGTAATAATACTGATAGAGTATTGATCATTTATAATATCGGTAAGGGGACCCAGGCACTGTTCTAACTGCTGAGTTACAGCTGTGGCCAGGGCAGACAGAGATGTCCCGCCTTCACAGAGCTGACATGCTAATGTGACAACACCAATAATAAGCATATAAATAAACAAATAACTTGGCACCTTCTCTCTCCTCCTCCAAGCCCAGCAAGTCCTCTCACCCTAAACACCCCTGAGTCAGGGGGAATACCATAAAAATGGCAGCTCAGGGCTCTGTGGAGAACAGAGGATGGGGTAAGAAGAGGGAATAAGAATGTAATTCTATCAAAACCATCTTCAGCTGCGTGGTGCTATTCCAGCTGCAAGGCACTTTCTCTTGTCCAGCTCATGGAACCCACCCGCCGACCCCAAGAGAAAACAATCACCCCCAGATGTTATCTCCACATCAGAGAGAAAGGCTCAGGGTTACATAAAGCCTGCACTTGAACTCAATTCTCTTAAATTGATGCTGTCTGTACCCACTGCACTCTCCCAGAAAGGAAGAGACAGTATGTACCATCCTACTGGGGTTAAGAAGCTCAGCCACACCAAAGGTCTGCATAAAAAGAAAGTGACTTATGCACGGAATTCATTGTCTCAGCTCATGGCGTGCTGGGTGGGGAGCTGGGGGTCTCATCCTACAGGCTCTGTGCTCTGCCCACCTTGGATGACCTTCAGACTGAGTGCTTGGTAAAATGAAAGCTCCAACCCTTGCCACTTGATGTGACGGACTCTGAGGGAGGCAGGAGAAACTCACAGCCATTCTTGGAGTGGGCAGGTGGGGGCTTTCACATCTATTTCTCAGGATGTCAAGGGCAGACACACTGGTGGGCAGAGGGCGTGCCACCTCTGTTGACACAGCTGCGGATAATTCTCCTTGAAATGGGGACTTGGTCATTGTTTAAAAGGCAACAGTTTATTTATAATTTTTTTTTCTGAGTTTATAGGATATACTGACAGAGAATCACCAAAGCTACCACACTTTCTTTCTCCTCCATCAACCAATCAATAACAAAAGACTCACTGATGATAGTCAAATAAAATTCTTTTGGAGCACTTCCTCTATAGCTGGGTGATCACTGCTAAATTTTGCATGCTGTCAGATTACATTGGTAGATTGATAGCTCCGGCTCCTTTGCCCCCTCTGTCTAGCAGGGGAAATTTGGAGGGGGCAACGAGTCCAAGAGGAAAACTTCATTTTGGATTTCTGAGTCTGGCCAGATAAATTCTGGGAAGTTGAAGCACCCACCCAATGGAGACCTCTCTCCAAAAATGGGGAGTGTGTGCCTCGACTTCCCCAGACCATCTCCCGATGCCCAGGAGAGCTGCCTGGGCACATGCCCCTATGAGCAAGCCTGTACTCCTGCTTACCAGAGAACAAAGGCCTCATCTCACCCATGTTCTGAACGGGTCCTGGTAGCCACTGTCCCAGGAAGACTGGGAGCTAAGGGCAGGGTCCCAGGACTTGGGTGGGACCCTCCAGACAAGGACTGAGGCCATTACCAAGAGACTGGGCTGGACTCCCTGCTAGGGAACTGGTGTGCAGAAAGAAGCAATCAAATAATGGCTGTTTAGTCCAGCAGCCATGCCCCACTCAGCTCGTCACCATTGGGGGTCTGCGTGTCACTTTAAAATGGAAGGCCCTGGTCGCACTCATCAGGCTGCTGGACAGTCCAGCCCTCTGCGTGTTCCCATCCTGTTGGCCTCAGAGGCAGGGGACGGGGAGAAAACGGAGGGGATTTTTATGGGCAGAGGATGGAGAGAGCTCAGAAAGAAAATAAAACAAAGAACTAATTACTGTTTGCTTTATAATAAATATGAGACACCAGCAGAGCTATCCTGATAAACGGTGACATGTTTCTGCCCTCTTCCTCTCTATTCCTGCGCCCTATCTTTCTTCTCCATTGACTTTCTTTCTAAAAAGTTATTATTTTTGTAAAATGATACCTACTCACAGAAAAATATTTGAACAATGCAGTAAGGAAAAAGGAAAAAAAGAACAAAGTGTGCAAAATTGAACCATTTAAGTGGCAACTACAGTTTACTCTTTGTAGCAGTGTGTGTGTGTGTGTGTGTGTGTGTGTGTAACTTCTAACACCTTTAGCAGGGTATGACACACTTGGGGTAAATCATCAGTGAACAGTAAATGGAGCACCCCTGTGCCCCCACTACCCAGCCGGGGCCCCTTCCAGCCATACCCACCCCCAGCCACGAGCACTGCAAACCCCTATGATCCTAAACACAAACCTTGTGACAACCACGTCCCTCTCTACTGGAATTGCAAAAACAGCCATATTCCACAACAAAACTGACTCTGCCCAGGGCCCACGGGCTCCCACGTGCTGGCCCACAGCCTGGCTGCCCGTTGGAACCACCTGGGCAGCTTTATAACTAACTGCAGAGCCAGTGAGGTTGATTTAATTGGTCCAGGTGGGACATCAGTGTGTATATATTTTTTATCTCTCCAGGTATCCTAATGTACCACCAAGAGGAGGACCTCTGCTATAGGACAATTCTCCACCACACGAACGCACTGCCAATAGGACTCCGGAAGACTCTGTCACAACCTACTCGACCCCACCATGACCTTTGTAAGACCAGGCGGAGGGTGTCATGCACTTACCGCCAGGAAGGAAACGGGGTTGCAGAGAGGTCGCGGTTCTGTGCCCCGATGCAAGATGGTGACAGGAGGTGCTCACGCTGATCTTCTCAGCCATGGGCCGGGTCAGGAGCTCTGGCCAGGTTCTCATGGGGCAGAGGCAGCCCCAGCCGGAGGAACTGCTCCCCGTGCCCCCTCACCCCAAATCATTGATGGTGGGGTGGGGCTCGGCTGGCAGGTCACGTCCAGGGGGTGTCCAGCTTCTTAGGATTCACATGTAGGAATCCCAGCGGGCCCAGAGACAGCATGCACAGTCGCAGACTCACTCTGAACAGGCAGGACACTGGGCCAGAAACCTCGTCTCCTCTGGTGAGGAGACGCAGGTGGAAAGGGCCCAGGTACTTGTATCACTTAATTTAAAATGTTCTTATTATTAAAAATGTAAAAGATACCAAAAAGTAAACAGAATGAAATATAGAACCTTTCCAATAATTAAGATGTTAAAAATGAAGGCTTTAAAAAAAAAAGTCTGAGAAGGATATTTCTAAATCATTAGCAGCTGAAATTAAGGATGGCACATCCTTGCAGGTGGGCATTGAGGCAACAGACACTTCTCTCCATACAGGATGAGGCAGAGGTCTGAACCGGGGCCAAGGGGACATGCTCAGTATCACACGGGGTGGCCCCAACCTCTCAAGCCCTTCATCTTGGGCTCGTACGCAGCCATGGGAAGTCTTTACAAATCCAGTGACCCTAGGTATCCTCAGGTTTCCCATCTTTACCATCTAAGCCAGCGGTTCTCAACCTTCCTAATGCCGTGACCCCTTAATACAGTTCCTCATGTTGTGGTGACCCCCAACCATCAAATTATTTTCGTTGCTACTCTGTAACAGTAATTTTGCTACTGTTATGAATCATAATGTAAATATCTTTTTGTTTTCTGATGGTCTTAGGTGACCCCTGTGAAAGGGTTGTTCGACCCCCAAAGGCACCGCGACCCACAGGTTGAGAACCACTGATCTAAGCATTTCTAAAAGCCACTGTCTGTTAATTTCTGCATGGCTCACTTGCTATTTCAGAATGATTTCTATTTGTTGATTTTTGGTGTACGACTAGGAACATAAGGAAGGCAAAAAAAAAAAGGAGGGGGGCTTTTGTAAGGAAACAACAACGTATGTAAAAGGACGAATTTCTATGATCTCCCTGAGTTTTTCTAAAGGTTTCCCTCAGCCACTTGATTATTTCCCAGTGCAAAGCGTAGTCAAATTCCTGCTACAATTGTTTTCAAGGAACTATTTTTATAGTTGGAGAAGAAATTAAACAATGCATTTTAGCTCCACTATGGACACAGAGCGGAAGCTTCAAATTTGTAGGATTTCAGGCTGTCGGTACAAATCAGGAAGGGGCTTCAAGGGAGAGAAAGTGAGAATAAAAAATGATGAACAGAAAGCAGGCTAGAGGCCAGGGGAGAGAACGGGAGGCCTCCTGCAAGGGAACCCCAAAAGAACACATTCTCTGGGGTGTGATCACCCACAGGAGCCAGCCAGCAGTCATGAGGATGGAATCCTTGATGGTACAGTGTGTGTGTGTGTGTGTGTGTGTGTGTGTGTGTGTGTGT
>NW_017731385.1:4082705-4087448 GCF_001890085.2 Hipposideros armiger
GAGAGAGAGAGAGAGAGAGAGAGAGAGAGAGAGAGAGAGAGAGAGAGAGAGAGAGAAAGATGAAGGAGGAAGAGAAGGAGGGGAAAGGGGGTATCATTTCCCACTAAAAATTTTTTTAGTCTTTTCAAACCTCTTCAGTGAGTTCAATCTTCAATCTTTGTGAACATACCTGTAGGCCCAATTCTTTCCAACTCAAGAAATACAGGGGCCTGCTTGCTCTCGGAATTCAATTTAGCATTTTTTAAAGGAGGCCTTAGCGCTACCCTCCGACTTAGAGCTGTCTCCCACACACGTGTGAGCATTGTACGTGCCATGGGTCCTCTGTTACTTGCAAAACGTCCTGCTCCCTGTGGAAATTAAATTCCATTCCAGTGTTTTGAACTTCGCATGTTTAGTTCATGACCTGGGGGCCCTCAGAATGTTAAATCTAAAACTCGGTGTGGGTTTTCATGAACAACTTAGGACTTGGTCTAAACGCCCCCATTCCTTCTGGGCAGCCAGAGGCAATTGCAGTTGCAAAGTATGCAGGCTGTCCACCCTCAGCTCTAACTGGGAATGGTTTGTTCTGCGACACTCCAGCTTCTAGGCACAAAATATTTGTCAGCATGTGGCCTATGTACATCTATGCAGATGGTGGACGCAATGATTGTCTCGTTGTTTCCTGTTGTTAAATGCAATCATTTGTCTATAAATATTCTTCCTCTCGATGGCATGGACATAAAATCCATACTTCTCACCCAGCGTGTGTGAGGAGGGGATAAAAGGAAAGGCCTGCTAGGAGGCACTTAGTAAGGATGAGTTGTGTACCTACTATGTGGCTGGAGAGTCTCCACACCTCATCTCTAGAAGACAGGTGATTTTTTTTCTTAGCCTTCCAAGAGGTTAAGTAATTTGCCTGAAGTCACGTGTTCTGAGCTGGGACTTGAATCCAGTAGTTCCTGATTCGGGAGCCTGGTAGCTTTGGGTTTTAAATGAAAAATATACTCACTTGGGGGAAGCAGACAGTTTGTCTTTATCATCTAAAGCCCAAGTATTCTTTCCCAGGAATGGGTTTGCAGAACCGTGTCTTCAGTGACATAAAGCCAGGTGGCCTGGTCTTGAATCCTGGCTCTCCTTCTTACTGGCTTTGTGACCTTGGGCGACAATTTAACCTCACTGTCCTCACCAGTAAAATGGGCATGGTGCTGATGATAATCCTATCTACCTAAAAAGGTGTTGTCGGCAACCAATAGGATAATCTATGAAGTATGGCAAGCCCTCAATGATTAGACTAAGATTGACTTACATGTTCAACCAGAGGTGGAATGCCAAGTTCAAGGAATGCACTCCTAGAATTAGAATTCAATAAACCAATTGGAAAGCAATGAGGCTTTCCTCTTCCCCCCTTTTTAATGGACTTTCCCAGCAGCCAGGAATGTACCTGTTCCTTCAACAAATGCTTGCAGAGCCCTAACATGGCGCCAAATTCTGAGCTGGGCGCTGAGGAAATAAAAGTGAACAAAACAGACACACTTCCCCATTCCCCAGACCGTGGGGCTCACAGTCTGGTGGGGAAGATGCCAATTATACAGTCAGGCCTGTGGTGGGTTAAAGCACATTTCTCTGAACAACACAACAAAGATGAATGCTTTTTCATCAAACCAACTCTGCCCTCAAGTTTTTATAAAAATCTTGTACAATTTACTTTGAAACGTGTTTTTTCTTTTGCCCAAGAAATGGTTGTTTTATGGAATTATAGGTTGTCTAGTTTCATGAATCTCCTTATCCAACACATGCTATTGCTAAAAGCCTGTATGTTTACCTACATTGCTACAAAACCTTGTTGACAAACCCTGCTTCCTGTTAGTTCCAATTACAAATGGCAAATTGGATTCGATGTTTTTTTCACACATCAGGTATTTAAGCAGTTTTTTAAAAATATCTCTCTTAAAATGCCAACTAGAATATTTCTGGAGCAAAATGTCATCTTAATGGGGATTTAGAATGTAGCAGTGGATGGAAGATGTTAGGGTTTTTTAAAATGTTTGCTGGGCTTTTAGAGGGCTATTAGAAAGTCCAGAGAGCCCTAACTTTTCCTTTTGGGTTCGTGGGGGCATTGCTGGGCATTCCTCTGGACACGTGTGCTCTCTCTGTCCTTCACGGTCTGCCCTTGGAGGGTTTGTGACAATGGGCTCTCGGTCCATGTGAGTCATAGATTCCACTCCAGGACACCCTTTGAGGGTGAGGGGTGCTAAGAAAGTGACACTGATCAAGCTGGGTGTAGCTGAGGGGCAAAGCAGGGTGACGCAGGACATGGCAGCTATCTCCTGAGAGAGAGAGTCCACGTGCAGAGAACAAGAGATTGTTTGGTGAGGTGGGAGATATGAGACAGGAGGCCACCAGCTGGGTGACGGCAATGTCAGGGGCATCAAACTGCAGGTCCACCCCTGCTGTCTTGCCAGACACTAAGGCTTCAGGCACCTTCCATGTAACACAGAACAAACAAAACCCAAGCAAGCCACTTACAGTTTAACCTCTGGAGAGAGAAGGCTCCTTCCTACCCAGGTCCGGTCCCTCTGGGACGCCTTCTAAGGGGACTTCAGGACTTGATCTTGGGCGGTGAAAAAGCCTGAGAGTCAATGGAAAAGATGCTGAAAGCGTGTGATCCGGTTCCAGACAGAATTCAACATAATGAAAGGAAATATTGTATTATCTGTATTACCTTTCAATAGCTCCCTCTCCATCACTCTCTTTAAATACATACACACACACACACACACACACGTGCAAGCACATTTGCACAAACACACATGCATCCCTCTGGAAGTGGTGGAAGCCAAATGCTTCGTGTTTTCCAGCATTTGAGCCTGGTCTCACCAGCCCTCAAATGTATATACCGCTCCGAAGTCAGATGGCAGAGACCCTTCTGTACCCAGATGTGTTGTGACACTGAGCATCTCGCAGTCCCCTCCACTCCTTGTCCCCAGCCTTATGTAATCCAGTGGCACTTATGTTTTCTCAGTGTGTCTGTTTGTATCATTTAGGCTTGAGGTCCATCTGACAGTGACTGTATCTTTTCTGTACACAATGTATTCAGTTACTATTAAACAATAATAGTTATTTAATAACAGCAAGTTGTGTGCCTCAGGGAGACAGGACTCACTGGAGAGCAGCGGGAGCTGGGAGGGGGTTGGACACGTGTCACAGGGCGTTGGATGTCTTCCGGGTGGGAGCATCTCTACTCCTTGCCCTGGTGATACTGATCCTGGAGCTCTAGAAGAAAACAGAATGTCAGGGTCCCTTTGGGAAGTAGAAATTTGTCCTTGAAGTACCAGAAAAGATGGGATTACTTTAGCTCTGGGTAACTGGTGGGAAGCCCCTCAGTTTGATGGCAAAACCCCCAACAGCATGGAGAAAGGCTAGGGAAGGTGTTTTTTAATAGTTTTTTTTAAAGATTTTTATTGGGGAATTGGGGGAAGGGGAACAGACAAGTTGCTGTCCTTTGTTCTTCAGTCTAGTTGTGGAGGACGTTGCTTCACCTGCCCAAGTTGGCACCATCATTGCGCTCTTCCTGGGCGATGCAGATAGTCACCAGCTTCTGGACGGCCACTCCCGGTGGCTGCTGGCCGCTCACGCTGGCTGCTGGCTACACACGGTAGCCCATGGCAACCCACTGCTGCAGGGGCTGCAGCCTACGCCGTCGCCAGCGACTCATGGCAGCCCAGCTCCAGGTTGAGCTGTTGTTCAGCATCTTAGCTGTGGAGGGCAGTGTCACTGGCCCGCATATGTGGGATCCGAACCGGGGCCCTCTGGTGTCCCAAGCCAGCTCTTAACCAACACGCCCCTCGGCCGGCCCTAGGGAAGGTGTCTTGAGGTCATTTTCTTTCCCACTCCTATCTCTCTCAAGTTGGCATCTCCACAGCTCAAGACCATAAAGGATTAGCTTCTTTATTTTCCCTGTCTCTTGGAGGGAGAGAGGCACCTGTTTGTGGAAAATTGGCTGAAGTGAGTTTTCAAGGGTCCCTTGCAGTGATGCCACCAAGGAGGGGCTTACAGATGAGGCAGGGAGTAACCTCCTCAGGCTTGTATCAGAGCCCTTAAAACCATCCCCAAATAGATAGGCCTTATAAGTTGCTCCCCAAAGTGTGGTTCAAGACTAGCACAACTTCTCCTGATTATTAGAACTATGGAATCACAGAATTTGCAGCAGCTCAGGGCCAGAATTAGCATTTTAACAAGACACACAGGAAGGCACGGGCATTAGAATCAGAGAAGTCTGCTCAGTCAGCGGTTCTCCTCCTGGCTGCACACCAGCATCATCTGGGAACCTTTCAGAAGGACCCATTGGCTCCCTGTAGGTTAAGAAGCACTGATTTAGACGAGTAAATCAGACTGGGTTCCATCTCCCTTTGCCCCTCGGTTGATGTATGAACTCAGGACAGCTCTAGGCTGGCTTCTAAATTTGTGAAATTGGGGGAATAATTAACGCTATCTTCTAAGATTGTTGTGAGGATTAAAAGAGATGCTGTTTGTAAACTGTGACGCACAGTCAGTCCTCAATAAACAATTACCTATTGTCACCCAAACAGGATTTAAGAGTGCTGGCGTAAATCTCCACGATGATGATGTCGCGGGGGAAGTTTTAGGTGACTCCTTATGCATGGAGATTTCTTTGAGCTTATCAGCCACTATCTCTAAGTTAGCACACTGTATCGGTCTTTCTCAGTGCCTTCAGTAGCTTCTCATTGTTTGATAATTGATGCC
>NW_017731385.1:4089743-4117827 GCF_001890085.2 Hipposideros armiger
AAAAAAAAAAAAAGCCTATTATGGCAGCCAAACCAAAGAAGAGAAGCTTCAAAATTATTTTACATAATACATACCTAAGTCCTCCCAAAATTATTAAGCTGATTGAGGATCCTGATTCACCTGGCTTTATCAGGAAACAACCTGCTAAGTATCCCTATCCAGGCTATAAGAGTGTTTTTGGCATCAGCTTGTCCACAGGAGCTTGGCAACACTCTCCTTCAATAGCTCATCCCCTCCAACAACAGAAGACAGCCATATTTCTTAGGCTTCATCTATGAAAGGTTCAGGAGTGGCACCACCTTGGAGGGACCTGTTGAATTAGTGGCTATGGGGATGCGTGTGCTACACGGACTCAAAGGGGAAAAGACAAAGTGAAAGGGGCCACCTTCTGTGAGAAGAAAACAGGAGCAAGTAGGAAAGAACGTGAGTAAATGACACTGCAGAGCAATCCTGAGCCAAGCGTTGGACAGCTTCTGGCATAGGAAGAGATGAATTAGGAGAACTGGGAAGAGAGTGCCTAAAGTATTTGACTGGAGAAATAGCGAGAGTTATTTATTTCTAGAGCAACTGTTAACACCTTCCCCTGTGAGCCCAGGGGGTTTGGAGAACCCCAACGTGGTCCTAAGGTGTGGCAAGGAGGAACTAAGAGCTCCACAGCTATGGGAGCTCAGAGCGCTTCCAAAGAGTTGTTTGTTTGGACCTGTTCACAGCTTGAGACAAAAGGAAGAAACAAGAGATGGGTACAGAGATTCACAGCCATTTGGAGACCTCAGTGCACAAGGATGCAAAGCTGGAACGCAAGCTTCCCACACATACTCAGGAATGGGCATTGTCAGGGGGAGTTTTTCTCTGGCCCTATCTAAACACAAAAGCACCTGCCATGGAACAGCAGAGTCCACAGAGGGAGAAAAATTTTAAGCTACTGTGTTTTGGGTTTTTTTTAAAGGAGGGTGCAGCTCACAGCGGCCCATTCGGGGATCGAACCGGCAACCTTAGTGTTATCAGCACCATGCTTTTACCAATTGAGCCAACCGGCCGCCTCTAGTGTGTGCTTTTTGAAACTTGCTACTTTTACCTGTGGTACCAAGGAGATTGGAATTTTGTTCCGGAGTATCTGAAAGGGTTCCTCCGAACATCTCCTGGGACCAGGAGAAGGGTGACATCGCCTGGGACAATCCTAAAACAGTAAAACTTTTTTTTTTCAATTAAAGTTCTTATTTTGAAATAACTATAGATTGATTCCTATGCAGGTGTAAGAAATAATACAAATTCCACGGACCCTTTTCTCAGTTTCTGCCACGGTAACATCTTGCAAACTTATAGTACAATATAACAATGGAGATATGGACTTGGATACCATCCATAGATCTCGTCCGGCTTTCCCCAGTGTTACTTGAACTCATTTGCATGTGTGTGTATTTAGTTCGACACAGTTTTATCCCATGCGTAGGTTTAAGTATCCATCACCTCGGTCAAGACTCAGGACGTTTTCATCACCACAAGCGTCCCTCAGTTGGCCTGTTATAACCACACTCACTTCTCTCCCTTCTCCTTAACCCCTGCCAACCACCAATCTAGTCTCCATTTCTGCAATTTTGTCATTTATAGCATAGTGTAGAAATGGAATCATGAGGAATATAAACTTTGGGGATTGGCTTTTCCACTCAGCGTAATTTCCTTGAGATGCACGTTGTTGTGTGAATCAATTGTTCCTTTCTATTTCTGAGTAATACTTCATGCTAGAGACATCCTGCCATTTGCTTAACCATTCATTTTAAAATGATCCAATTTTTTAAGAGTGAAACAGGCTGACTTTTAGAAACCAGATGCATTTTTGAAATTCCCCTTATATGAAAGTTAAAAAATGGAATGGAAAAGAAAACTTTGCTTTTAAGGGTGTGTGTGTGTGTGTGTGTGTGTGTGTGTGTGTGTGTGTGTGTTCTCAGGTTTTATGGCTTGAAGGAAATTTTTCTAAATTATGGCTGAGTGGTACTGTTCTTGATCACAACCTAAAACTAATAACAACCATAATGAGAAAAAGAGATTATTTTTGTGTCAGATGAGAATTGTGCAATGGTCACATGAGTATTTAAAATAAACATTTTTTTTTGCCTTTTCTTATAATTTACAAATACTCTTGATTTGGGGTGTTTGTTTCCTGTCAATTAATAGGATATCCTAACCCAACGCTTTACTCATTCTGTACAATGTGTTCAGCCAGCATTCAGCCAGAATTTTAAATTATAATGTTTAATAACTATCCTAAAAGAATGTAGCTTTCTAAATAAATGAAACACCTCCTTTGTAAGTGATGGAGACTTTTTCAGCTTGCTTGCAGATGGAATACATTAACTATTAAATAATTTATTGTTTTTAATAGGGATAACACCCTGTTTTCATTAAAATAATTTTAAATCATTAATGGTCATTTAAATAACGTAACCCCACCTCAAGTCATTCTATTTTCATTAATTGGAAATAACGCAATTATCCATTTTTGGCAAATTGCAAACATATCCTTTGCCTGTAAGTACTGAATCTAAAAGAAAGCCATGGAAAGAATAAACAATTCTGGTTTTAAATCCCCCTTAATATTTCTGGAAAGAATTTTCTTTTTTTAATTCAGGTCATTTTATATACCAACATTTATATAACCCTTTGGGAACTTCATTACACTTACAAGATTAATTTAAAATTTTTTCTTTAAGCTTTCAAACTTGACTGTAAGAATGTTCATAATGTGAAACATGACTCATATATCCTAGTTGTCCATTTTCTTTATATCTTTTACAACTAAAATCACTAAGAATTCTATCGCTGCTTTATTATTTTAAAAGGGGTGGCTTCTCTCTTTTTTTTTAAGCTGGAAATTCAGGGAGGTCAAGTTTTAGAGGCTATGTGCACTCTTTCCCAGGAATCAATTAGAGCTTCCTGCTGAAAAAAAAAGGATAAAGGTACAACTTAGCCCAAGCAGCCTCTGCAAAGAACTGCTTTTCATCACATGTCTGAACTACCAGGACAGAAGCTTCATCCACCAGAGGAAAACACGAAATCAAAACAAAAGACAAACACGCCACCATCAAGCAGAAACAACACGTCAGAGCTTCCCCCTTATGGTTCCTCAAGGGTTTCTGTCACCTGAATTTGCAAATCCAAGCAGCTCAAATTCTTCAAGAGAAGCATTTGATTAAATATTTCGACCTGGGTAATTTCTTGATCTCTATGTAAAACATTCGTTCATCTGCCACACACAACCTAATCCCTTTTCTGGAACTCACCTGAACCTGAGCGTACGCCCCACCTGCGTGGAACTGGGAGCAATCGCACGCCTGGGTCTCACATTTTCTTTACAAAGCATAAACTTTAAGAAAAAAGCTCAACATTTCAAGGCTACATTAAACTCACTGTTAACAACAAATGTTTCAATGTCTTTCCTTTTTAGAAAAAAAAAAGCTGCTCTATTCATAGAGATGAAAAGATATACTCCAAATTGGGTTACCTCTGGAGTAGACAGAGACTGACTTTCTAATTTTCTACTCTTTTAGATCGTTTGCATCTTTATTTTTTTAAAAAAACAATTAGTATATTCTGTTTTTATAACAAAATCCTTTTCTTCATTTGTTTGTTTTCAATCTCTGTACTTACCAACTTCTGAGAAAACTTCAAGGGGAAACATCAAAGCATTGAAACCACAGGACACAGACAAACCTGAAGGAAACAAAGGTGGAGATAGATGCTCAGAGACGCTTAGAGTCAAATAGGCAAAGACTGGCTCAAAGCCCCCTGGCAACACTGGGATAACAGAGGAAAAGACTTCTTGTCCAGGTTATGGGGCTACAGAGTTTTTTAAAAAAACAAAAAACAAAAAGGAGAGAGAGCTTAAAAATTAATCCACTTCTATAAAAAAAATTATAGAACTAAACTCAAGCAGGAATGGATCACATAGGTCCTTGTAAAAGAGTGAGTGAGTAGCCCAGAGAACATGTTCAAGTGTCATTTTTCGAGAGAGACATTCTGCTCCTATAGATGATTCTCAGAATCACCCTCTATAGAAACACTTACCTAGTGATTGAGTAAAGGCATTTCTGAGATTCTGTTGTCCTGATAAGAACACATTAAAAAAAAAAGTACTGCTCTATATAAAACCATAACAGGTTCCTTTTGCTTGATACAGTGGCATTTATATACTTTTAAATCTGGAGGGAGGTTCTGGGTTGCTTTCCATTACATTTCTTATGTAGCAGACCAACGCTTGGTGTTCCAATGGTCCATAGCTACACTTTTACATTAAAACACGGGGAAGAAAAAGAGATGAAAATTAAACGAGAAAAAAATCCCCACAGTAACTATTTGGAAAAAAGAAAGAAGGTAAAAATAATAATAACAACAATAATAATAATTATTATTATTATTACCATTATTATTATTAAAGGCCCACAATCCCTGTTATCCAGGTGTCTCTTTTCTATTGCTTTCCTATATTTATTCCTAAAGCATTATAATCATAGGGTACGTGCAATTTTGTTTTACTTTTCCCAGCATATATTTTCCCAGGAGTATTTTTTCACATCACTGGAGAGTTGTTTTACATATGACAAATGTCTTCTTGCATTTTCCATATATGTAATTATTGCCTTAAAACTGTGGAACAATGGGACATTTTAATGGCTCTTATTGATACATATTGATAGATATTGACAGGTTGACTTTCAAAATAAATAATTTTCAAGATGAAATATACTGACTTCCTATTTTTAAATGCTTGTTTTGGAAGGTACCTCACCCCAATTTGGTTTAAACTGAATTTCTTTGCTTATAGGAGGGTTGAGCAGTAATGCAACGTTTGAGCAAACATTTCTATATTTTCAACTAGAAATATTTCTTTTCCCAGTCATAGAAAATATAAAAATTAAAAGTACTGCACATTTTATCTGATGGAGTTTAGCGGTGCTGTTATCGATTTGCCAAAGCTCATTATATAATAAAGATATTAACTCTTGCTATACTGCTTGGTCACAGCTGCAAATGTTTTCCTCCATTTATTTGTTTGTTTTAAACCATGGCCAACTTTGAATCTCAAGGCATTTCCTCCCCATCACAAAATACCCTACTTTCAGCTGATGAAAGCTCAGAAAATGCACGCCGATTTGTATGTTAGCTGAAGCAAAACATCATTAGGAAGATAAATTTGCTGTCACCTCTCACATCCGCACAAAAATCACGTGCCACTTAAAAATCAATGTCAACTTGAAACGGCTTTTGGATTTCCTAGAGACAGGGTATGAGAAGGGGTTCTGAGGACTGAACAGGGGGTGATTCAGTCTTCTTTTCTGTAAAATGGGTGAAATCATATTACAGTTTCAAGAGAAAATAGCAAATGAGAAAACAATTTCAAAGTGTCACATGCAACACAATGATATTAATGATACTATCAAAACAATAAATATAACAATTAAGGCATTTAAGGTAATAAGCAGGATGCCACTATCTGTCACGTCTTCCCAGTTGGCATGCTTACTTGTAGAAATCAAACCTATGGCATCTAAAAGCTGACGAGGGGCTGGCCAAGTGGCTCAGTTGGTTAAGAGCTCACTCAAGAGTGTGAGCTCTGGGCCAGCCGAGTGGCACGTTGGTTAAGAGTTGGCTTGGGATGCCAGAGGGCCCCGGTTCGGATCCCACATATGAGGGCCAGTGACACTGCCCTCTACAGCTAAGATGCTGAACAACAGTTCAACTTGGAGCTGGGCTGCCATGAGTCGCCGGCAGTGGGTTGCCATGGGCTACCGTGTGTAGCCAGCAGCCAGTGTGAGCGGTCAGCAGCCGTCCAGAAGCTGGCGACTGATCTGCCTCGCCCAGGAAGAGCGCAATGATGGTGCCAACTTGGGCCAGTGAAGCAACGTCCTCCACAACTAGACTGAAGAACAAGGGGACAGCAACTTATCTGTTCCCCTTCCCCCAATTCCCCAGCACTGTTCCCATCCCCCAATTCCCCCAATAAAAATCTTAAAAAAAAAAAAAAGAGTGCGAGCTCTGAGCAACAGGGTCACTGGTTCAATTCCCGGCCCAAGATGAGCTGCCGCTGAGCTATTTGGCAGGATGGCTCAGCTAAAAATAAATAAATAAATAAAATAAAAGCTGATGAGGTCACAGACCCCATCTGGTCCATCCCCCTCCTTTTTATTTAGTTTTAATTAATTACATCCAGGGCAATAGATACACACAAAGAAGAATTTGATTTCCCTATAGAATGTCCATTTTTTCAGATTAAAAATATTACTTGTAGGAATAGGGTAAATGTAAGCAAGGAAAATAAAACCCATCAATAGCACCATCACTTAGAAAGAACATCTATTAATTTTCTTCTTTTCCCTTCCTTCTTTAGAAGGACATATTGAAATTTATGTCCTAAATCCAGGGGGTGGTAAATCTATGACCTGAGGTTTTGCAATGAGAAAAATGACAAAGCCATGCATCTTTCTAGATTTGGTGAAGGATTCCCCCACGTGTGATAACTTTCTGGAGGTGTGTCCCTTTCAAAGGCACAGCGTAAAACATTCTCAAAAAGTGGGACTGTCCTTTGGTGGCTGTCCTCATAAAAACAAAACGAAATAAATAAAACAAAACCCCAGAGCATAAAGACAAAAAGGAATCCTCGAAGAAGGAAAAAAGAAGAAGCTACCACAACCCAAAATAAGTGTTCTCTCTGCAAGAACGATGAGCTCTTGCTGAGGCATCTTCAAGGAAACAGGACCGTCCTCCCTGAGCATACAGCACATTTTATCCATAGGAAGCTACTCGTTTCCGGTTTCTTGGGCAAGTTAGAATCTCTCTGATCCCTTCACAGGTGTCTTCTCATTTACTGTCAGCCATCATGTTTTCGCAGTAGAGCTGGGGCTACACAGGCAGCAGGTTTGTCTCCTGTCATCCAGGGAGCCCCACCTGCTCCAGGTAGACCTACAATGAAGCTGGTGGCCCTCAGCTGTAATGTGACACTGTTCCCTCTTCTCCCCAGCTAAGGCCAGGGTCTGCTCACTCCTTGGCAGTCACCTTTTAATAAAGCTCACCTGGGAAAAATACACCATGAAAATTGTTATGAAGGGACATAGTGAAGAAAGAAATTAGTCTCATTAGAAGCATTTATTTTTAAATTAAATTTTAATGAAATGTATTGGAGTGACACTGGTTAGCACAATGATATAAGTTTCAAGTGTGCATCTCTATAATACATCATCTATATATTGCATTGTGTGTCCACCACCCAGAGGCATTGATTTAGGATAGATAATTTATGATGCTTATAGTAGAGTTTTTCCTACATCATAGGTGTTTAAGGATCTCATCATTTCAGTTTCTTATCAAAGTTAAATACAAAATTCGATCTTTGATTTGAGTTAAAAATAGCAGCTAACATATTTCTGAGCACTAAATGTGGATTAGATACTTTTCATGCACTATCTCATTTAATTGTTTAATTTTTAAGGATTTGTGATCTAATTTTTATGGTTTTCTAAGTAATAATAGTTTAAAAGTTAAATGATACTGCATAGCAGTGTTGCCAAGTTCACACACCTGTTTCTATGGCATGACAGCCCCTTCCTGATGGGGATTTGGATAGAAATCTTCACCAAAGAAGAACAAGTGACATTTTTTTTTCATCATAATGAAAGGAAAGAAAAGAGAGGGGGGAAAAAATGAAAGAGGTCTTGTTTGTCATGTAGGAAACTGCAGCATTTTTTCATGTAATTATTTTGGACTTTGAGATTGTCCCTTAATGGTACAATAATTACATATCTGTGAAAAAAATCATTCTCCCCTTTTGAGGATATGTCACTTGTTTGTCATTTCAGTAGACTTTAGTTGAAGTCAGGAGGGAACGTTTCCTGGGTGAGAGAATAATCATAGTTAGCTCTGGTACTCTAGAGTTCAAAACGACACACTAGATATCACACAGTAATAAATGCTTTAAAAAAATGATGCCAAGATTGTGGAAACTAGCTATTAATTTGGTGTGGCATGGTTTAGCTAATGTAACTTGTTATTCCATTGATATTGTGTCATTAGCTGCCAGAGGAAAGTTCAAGAATTATGATGTTCTGCCTTAAAAATTACTTCTGAAAAAGAGAGAGTGACCGAATGGAAGAGAGAGGGAGGGAAGGAGGGAGGGAGGGAGAGAGAGAGAGAAAGAGAGAGAGAGAGAGAGAGAGAGAGAGAGAGAGAGAGAGAGAGAGAGAGAAACCACTCTAGACTTCCCCTGCTCGTGAAAGCCCTTAAAAATACATAATATATAATACAATGACAAAAAGGGAAGTTTAGATTTACATTGAAGAGAATGGAGAAATATGACAATAAGCAATTCAGATGTTTTTGATTGACTAAAAATATTTTTTCCAATGAAGGTTAAGAATTTTTTTTAATGCACCTCTCCACGACTATAGGCTATTTTAACTCTTTTCAAACACCTAAATTTAGGGGGGGAAATGTATATAGGCTTGATTTGTCTCTGTTACACAGGCTTCGTTGCTATGACAGCACCATGATACAATTATTTATTGCCATGACAATCTGCTGTAGGTTTTAAAAATACGTTATCTATTTTTATTAGTGTTGTCAATTGTGCCGGCAAGGGATACCGCCACTTCACATAATCGAGAGAGCCTGTAATGCAGGGAACAAGTGGAAATCATTTTGCTGGAGAGGCAGAGCCCAGAATACGCCAAATTCCTTGAAATCCTCACTGACACACACATCCCCAGCGTCCTACACAGCCCAGCGTCTGACTGCAGTGAGCATTTTAATGGGGGATGTGGGCTCCATTTATGCTTTCCATGTGGCTTCTGATCTGCCGCGTTTGGTCAACATCAGACAGGACTAGGGGCACAGAAAGCCTTGTGTGCATATATGGGCTTTGCATCTTCTGTGCCTTTTCAGGAGGAGAGAGTTGTGGGTGCCTAGTGACCAGGCTTATGGGGGTTTTCCTGCTCTGAGAAGGTGGCTGGATTGTTACTCAACCCCGACTGTGCCAAAATGGTACTCAGGGTTCCCCAGGTCTTAGCCCACTTCCCTATTTCCTCTCCTCTCTCTTGTTCTCCCTCCCAACACCCACCAGCCAGTCTTGTAGAAAAATGGTAAAAATAATAATTAATACATTTGGTGCTCAGTGAGTGCTTTATCCAAGAAAGGAGTATGGTATTATGTGAACCTGTAATTGGGTCATCAGCAACTAACCTGCTACTGAAGTCATCCTAGAAAGTTAGTTTCGGTTGCTGGCTCTAAAATATAAAGTGTTTCTTGTAAGTCGGTAAGAAAAAAGTCAATTACGTCCATGCAGTTGGAATGCAGTTTGAACATTTAATGTGTGTGGTGTTACACAAAGTTCTTTAGGCCTCTTAGATCATTTTTTCCTCACAAATGGGAATATTAAGGCTGCCTTGAGAATCATGTCCAGAGTCACCCATCTAGGACATGGCGGGGTCGGCCTGATGCCTTGACCTCTATGGCAACCTGAGCAGGAAAGGACAGCCCCAGCCATCCTTGAGACCTGGTCACAAGGAGGAAATGTTCCTGACAGAAATATGGTCATGGGCTGGGGCTGTGCCCTTGGCTCTGGGTCCTCACAAGCATCTGTCCAGGAGGAGGTGAGGGCTGGCCCCCACTTCTTGGACCCCCCTCATATCAAAATACCAGGGGTTCTAATGTCTTGGCTATTGACTATCATTGCAAAGTGTTGGGGTTTTGTTTGGTTGGTTGTTTTCTCAGTGATTGTTTTATTGGAAAGACCACCATGTAGTCATACAACAAATAATCTATCACCAACCAGCTTATTCTGTTATCGTAGACATTGGCCTTTTGTTGCTGTTTGTACAAACTAGACTTATTCAAATCAATAAGAAAAAGACAACTTTTTGCCCTAGAAGACATGGAGAGGTGGCCCCCTCTCCCCAAAACACCACATGCATACACAAATTACGAATGAACATATATTTTAAAATTTCAAACTCAGTAGTAATCAGAGGTAAGTTAAAATAATGGAGTAACTTTGTTTTTTTTGTTGTTGTCTTTAAGTATGCTGCTTTAATGATAATATGAAATGCTCCCGAGGAAGCCTCCCAAGATGTTTATCAAAAGCTTTTAAAAACATGAACATCTTTTGTTGCAGAAATTCTACTTTTAGGATATTTACTGAATGTATAAAAAGACTTGCTCAAACTTGTACATAAATGTCCCCAAATATTGAATTAAGTTATGGCACAGTCATTAGGTTGTCTACTGTGTAGATATTAAAACTTATGTTAGAATATATTTAATGATATGAAATACCATCCATGATGCACATGAGAAAAGCGGTTTACAAATCAGATTGATGACAACCATGAAAACAATAATCGTTGTATATGCTTAGAAAACAGACTGAAGGGCTCTCTGCACAATGGCTACTTGTGGGCAATGGAACAATGGTCGTTTTTAATTCAAGATTTGTACTTTTCAATTATTTCAAAACTTTCTTTAATGACATAATTCACCTTTGTGAATGTCCAGCTGACTGTGAATCCTGCCATTTATCACCGGGCTCACAGGTAAATAGGAAGAACCACCAGCTCATCTTCTACTTGTTTCATTTATGATAAAAATACAATAATTGTGAAATATTTCTATTTCTGCGATAGTTTTCAGTTCCCAGGGAGATAGCAAACCTAGGGGTGGTTGGATGTCTGTCAATGACCCCAAGCCTGGATGGGTTTTATGAGTAACGATGGATAAGCAAACTCAGAGTTGAACAGAAGCTCAAATTTGTGTTATTATATATGTTTTTATTAATTTGGAATAGAACACTTTCAAAACTCTTTCTGGCTGATGTTGGGGGAGTAATTTAATAAGGGGCTTCCTTGTTTTCATGCATTCATGCATACATTGTACCTCTACTATGATTTGCACTGAGACAAAACTGAAATTTATACTCCATTGTTAGCATTTTCAACAAAAGGATGCTTTCTCATCAGGAAAATAATTCTATGTTCTAGCTACACGTTGGTAATAGACATCAAAAAATGAAATGGTACTGGAAGAAATCAAACCTCTTCTTTGTGTAAAATTACCAAGGAATAACCTGGCAGTAGATTCTATGAATTGAAATAAGAGAATTATTATTCCTGGAAAATTATTCCTAAGAACTCTCGATTTTAAATTAAGAAAAAAAAATTGAACTATAGTACAGACAAAATTACCATATCCTTGTTCTAGAGTAGAAAGAAATTCATTTAAACAAAAATATGATTTTCATTAAAATGTTATAATAGAAGTAATACATATACAGAATTATGTTTTTCCTGGGATTTTTCCTGTCAGTACTCTGAGTTAGTGTAAGTTATATATTTAATAATGTCAAAACCTTGGTTAAACACTGTGATAATGATGGTGATGATGATGATGATGATGAAGAATGCCTAATATTTGCAACAAATGTTAGTTTTTAAAGCACTTCCAAACCCAGCATCCCACCTCTCCCCCCCGGATCCTGAGAACCACCCTCAGAAGTGTTTCTCTCCTCATTTTAGTGAGTGGTCCCATCATTCACACACTGCTGGACCACCCTGGGCTCCTGACAGCCCATCCGGTTTCTGAATAAGTTCCTCTGGTTTATCTAACTTTCATACATGAAGATAGCATTTCAGGAACATTTACAGCAAAAGTTATGAAGGCACAGAGAGCTTAGTACATGAGAGAGAAAATACATATTTTTTTGAGAAGATCAAACAGAAGTATTCTTTCTTTTAAAGTAAAAGTAGAAAAGCCTTCTTGCAGTGTAACAGAGTATAGATATGCTATAAAGTTTGGGACTAAACTGTCTTTTGAGAAATAAATACATAGACATAGCTAATACCTAGAAAACGGGTCAAGACAATACCTTACCAGCTTCACAACTCAGGCTACCTGTTGAAATCGAGAAACTGGCACATAAACAATCAGAGGCTCTGATGGATAAAGCAACAGATTACTTACTGTTGATGAGGAGAGAAGGCATATTTCTATATTCATTCATCCATCCATTCAACACATATTTATGCACTTGCTCTGTGACAGGCACAGCGCAGAGCATAGAGAAACAGGGAATATAATTGGGAACAAAACCGGAAGTGTTCCCACACTTCATGGAATTTGACGTCTGGGGGAAGGCAGATGTCCCCTAATGGTATCACCAGCCATTAAAGACTCTTGCCTAAATTAATTGTTAACCGAGGGTTTGCACGACGGTAATTTTCTAATTTCACACCTCTACATTGAAATCAGCTGACATTTTTCTTAAAGAAGAGTTTCCTTTTTTTTTATATTCATGGACTTCCATTATGCGGTAATGAATATGTATTCATCCAATACATTATAATTAACCATGGTCATTACTAGCTTGATGCAAAAATTGTCCTAAATTTGGCCAGCAGGAACTCATTCAATTTTCTCTCATGTCCCTTTGACATGACTGCTTTAGTCTTTGAGTCTTGCAACAGACCTAGAATAAGCGATTTTGGAACAAGCCATTTCTCTTAGGAGCTCAGATTCCCTTTAGTGAGAAATGCTATTGAGGCCACAATTGGGACCCTTGGTTGCTATTATCACTGACTTCTCATTGCTTCCAGGGCTTTTAATGGACACAGCCAGTAAACACATTTTTTCCCCCTCTAAATAGTAGGAATACGGATGATTTATTTTCTTTTTTAGCTTTCTGACTTTTCTAAAATTCTAAAAAAAAAAAAATAAGTATTGTTATGGTGGTAAAATCATATACCCTAAAATTTGCCCTTTTAACATTTTAGTTTTAAGTGTACAGTTCAGTGACAGTAAGAAGCTTTGCATTGTGGTGTCACCATCACCACCGTACAGGCAAAATGATGTGCTTTCAAGTCTCTTGAAGTAATGTTTGTCTTTAGATGGTTATGCCACCAACACGACATACAGTTATACGAGTGATTTCCATTTGTTTCCAATTTGGGGGCACTGATTGTCACTATTTTAACTTTGGTTTTGAATTATGTAAAATAAATACATAGCTCCAAAAGCATAACTCTATGCCAAGACACATTCACAGCCACACTCTGGCCATCCTTTCTACCCTTTCACCAAAGAAACCATTTGAATTGTTTTTACTTTATCCCTCTCTTACTTCTCCTGGAAATTGAATGCAATTACAGAGTGAACCTCCAAAAACTAGACTTTGATTCCATGAAGTGGATGAAAATATTAGATTATTATTAGAGTTAACTGGTGTCCTGTTTGAAACATCGAATTGCACTGATATGAATGAGGCATCACTTGACTGTTGGCAAAAATTCTTCTGCTGCCAAAGGGGCTAACACACTAACAGCCATGGTTTCACTTTTCACATGTGCACAAGAAAATATATAATCGAAACAAGCAAAATTAATTGACAAGAAGGCATACGATCGAAATGAAAAGTCCTGCTTCACAGAGTGCTATATAAAACCCTTGCTGCAGTTTGCATGCATTCGACGTGGTTGGGGAGGTGTGGAGGGTACAAAAAATAAATAATAGTGATAGATGTTACTGCTTTTTCAGTAGATTGGTGTCTTTTGGTTTTCATGTGGTCAATGACTGCTGCAGTTCCCCTGGTGGATGACAACTGCTGACAAATTTTTTGTCCAAGTTTTATATCCATCATCCAATTTCTTAAGAGATGAAAATGCAGTGTGTGCCTTTTCATTAAACATGCACTTACCCTGATTTGGAGGTCACTGCTGTTGAAAGGTTTATTACAAATAAAAAGCATTCCCATTTAAATAATAGTTGTAGATGTATACCATAGGCTATCATAGCAAAAACTTTCAGATGACTCTCTAAATGCTCTGAAGCAAGATCACACATATATCTTCTCTCACACCGACCCTATGATTTCCCACAAGAGAAGCCTGGAAGCTTTGTGACTCAGCACAGACCATAATATACCAAGCGGCCAGTCAGCCTGGATGCCTTGATGATTCTCCCATCACTCCTTGAGAATGGAAGAGGCCAGCTGTCCCCAAATGCTTGTGTGTGAGCACACTCGTCCCACTAGCATCCACCCTGCATGCTGTTCCTGAACGGGAGGGATGACCTACATTGAGCCTGGAAGGATTAAGAAAAAAGAGTTTCACTCAACTTTCAGTTTTCACATTACGTTGAAGTGAGAACTCTATTTGTTGCACGTGAGTGAGTCTTGCATGCTTCTGGTCGAGACGCTGGAAGAACGGGAAGTACCAAATGGAGATCTCCCCAAGCCATACCAACTTCTTGGAATGCAACTATTGTTACTAATACTTTATTAAAAATGGGAAACCCAGGACAGATACTGACCAGACAGGATGCTGGAACACCAGGCATTACCTGGGACTAGGCAACCCCTGCTGTGTGGTCACTCTGTCTGCAGCTGCCTGATGGGAAGAAGTCTGAGCTTCGATTGACTATTAAAAGGTAGGTTTGTCTATTGCTGAACAGTGAGCAGAAAGGTCTGGGGCCAGCCACTAGGAATGCAATGGGTTCCTGAGAGAAAACCAAGCAACGCACCAACCAATAACTATCTACCTGCGAAGGAAATCCCACTGAGCAACGAAGGAGTCCAAAGAAACTTTCTCCAGGAAGGATTTCTGAGACGGACCGTCTCCCATATGACACAGGGAAGCATATGGGATTGGAATGATTATAATTGATTTCAAATACAGCCTCCCACACATATCCCCCACCCCCACCCCCAACCCTAACGTTTTTATTCTGCTGTGTAGGAGCCCTGAGCTGGTGTTTATTTTCTTTCTACATTTTGAATTGCTTTACCCCTGTTGTGTTCAAACTTAAAGAAAGTGTCACCTCCTCAAGTTGGTGTGAGATTGTAACAATGTAGGACTTCTTTTTTAATGAGACTTACTTTTTAACATCATGCGAGAAGCTAGTCATTAAGTGACAGTTGTTCTTCAAAGTAGGGCATTTAAAACCTCAGAAGGCTACACACTTATGCCAGTGATAATGATAAAAATACAAACAATGATGGCTGGCTAATATGTATTAAGAACTGACTTATGTGCCAAGCTGTGTGCTCGGTGCCTTTTCTGGGATGCTAGTACTACTTTATAGATGAGGAAGCTGATGCCCAGGAAGGATGTTAAAAGTAAAACTTTCAGGGGCTGGCCGAGTGGCTCAGTTGGTTAAGCGTTAGCTTCAGAGCGCGAGCTCTGAGCAACAGGGCCATCGGTTCGATTCCCACATGGGCCAGTGACACTGCGCCCAAGGTGAGCTGCTGCTGAGCTGCCAACAGGTGGCAGGATGGCTCAGCGGTTGAGAGCACGTGCTCCTAACAATAAGGTTGCCGGTTCGACTCCTGCATGGAATGGTGGCTATGCCCACCAGCAACTAAGATTGTAACACAGCACTTTGAGCTTAGAGGCCACCAGCTGCCGACGGGCAGCCAGATGGTGACTGGTGCCCTCCACAACTAAGACTGAAAAACAACAACTTGGCTGGTTCCCCTCCCCAATTCCCCAACACTGTTCCCCTCCCCCAACTCCCCCTCCCCCTCCAAAAAAAAAGTAAAACTTTCAAACACATACATAGTAAGGATGTGTTAAATTCTTCTTGGTAGTTAAGGCACTCAGCTGGGATACAGAGCCTGGTCTGTTTGTTTAAAAACCTGTCCCACCCTTACTCCCAACCAGGTTGGGGGACAAAGTACAGAGATAGGAAACAGAGACAAACATAAGGCAGGTTAGGATAAAATGCTAAACCGAGCACTCAAGGGCCAAGACATTTGGCGTAGATAAGAAAACATTAGAATATGGCACGTGGCTACTTGGAAATGTGGGCAGTGGCTTGCCCAGCCCGTTGGTGGAATATTCTGGCAAGAACCCGGGTTTATGTTTCGTCTCAGAGGTGGCTGCCTGTCTGCGGTTACATCACGGCTCATTGACCTGGACTCTGAGCAGTCCTTTTAGATTCCAGAATGAAAAGAGCCATTTGAATGGGACTTTCATTCATTCCTGGTTCTGTCTGCCCATCAAGTCTAAGGGCAGGACTGCGAAGGGCTCCTCTGTACCCAGGGGCATGGCCAGCCGTAGGACACCTCACTTCTCCACCAATTTCTTTCTCCCTCCTTTTGCAGGGCTATGTTTAGACTGCGATCTCTTAGCCTCTCAACTAAGATTGTTTACAAATACTGTTGCTTCTCCCAATTCTTCCTACTTTCATCCTTAAAAAAAAAAAGGTTAACGGCATTTGAAAGAGCTCAATATTTGTTTTTTAGCTTGAAAACTAACCCAAAAGCCCATTGGTTTTCTTTTAAAAATACAAGTTTCATAACCATTTGTTGCTAGAGGATCTCTGAGGGATTAAATCATCTTAGAATAATAATAGTACAATTAAAACTATACAATGTCTAAATTAGCAAATAAATACCAGATCAAAAACACAGTTGGTTGAAGGTAAAATGTGATGACTTTTAAGCCAGTTACATAAATCAAATTAGATTGATTTCTGTCTACACAATAAGTTAATTGAGCCCTTCAAAATACATACCTTTTTGAGAATAGTAATGTTTCAAGGAAATGTATTTCCTGACCTGGAAAAGTAGTGTGATACAGCATAAGGAAGAAACTCTTTGAGTAGGTATCAGTATTCCATATGAATTAAAATAGGTAATTAACAAACAGAAAATATTGGATTAACAATAACTAATAATCAAATTGAATAATTATAATAATATACTATAATAGAAGTTATGTGAATGTGCTCTCTCCAGTCATTTTTATATTTTTCAGTCCAACTCTATTCCTGAATCTGTTTAAACCATCCCTTACTTGCAGTAAATGGCTTGCTGTCACTCATTTTAGGGGGTCCCTTGCTGAAGTCTTTATATAGGCTCAATGCTTTCTGGCTCAACACGTTACTGTCAGTTGGAATACATTTTCTGTTCATGTCTTCCACCCACAGATGTAATGCCTTTTTCTTCTTAACTAAGCACTTTCATGTACCGTGGCCGTAACTTTTTCCAGTGTGAGGTGCGACAGCAAGACTAGCATGAATTTCTTTTTCCTTCTTCACAATTTCACAGATAGAAGTTTCGTGCTTACTATAGATCTCAGCAACCTCATTTGGAAAATGTCTTTTTGTTTTACAAAATGCATTTGCTCACTATATTAGGAACTTCGGATTGTTACATGTCAAAAGGGACTGTCACCCAACCAAAAAGCCCAGGAGTATTACTGACTCCAAGCTCAGCTTCATTCCAGGGCACTAACGATGACTTAGTGCCCCTCTGCCTCCCTGTCTCCATTCTCCTTCCCTGTGCTATGGCTCCATTCTCTCCTACTCTACACAGGCTCCCATCTGTCCAGGTAAGATGGCCCCACTGACCAGCTCCAGTGAAAAGCACACCTCTTTTCAAATTAATGTGCATCCATTCCCCAAAGGAACTCTTTTTGCGCTTGCTTGGGTCACTTGTTCATCCTAGACCAATCACTGTGTCCAGAGGAAGTGGTCCTATGATTGGCCAAGACTGGGTCATGTGTCTACTCCTAACCAATCGCCATGTCTGCCTTGGGTTACATGCCCATCTTTTTGGACCAAAAAAATGAGAGAGGGATATTCTCCCAATAAAGGGGTGCTGGGCAGACACAAACGACACGACCTCAGGGCTTCCATTTTCAGGGATTAATTAGGGAAATTATTTCTGATGCAGCTGCTGTGCCTGGAGGAAAGTCAATGCAGAGAAGGCATGGGAACGTCAGGAAGAGTTTGTAAATGCTTTCAAGGAGCACATATGAAAATCTGCCTACATCTTAGACTCTAAGGTAAGAGACCTTTCAAGGGTACTAGGACTTTTCAAATAAATCCTAAACAGGGAAGAGTATAAGCTCGTCTTGAGGTTTTTGCAGGTGAAGTACAAACTAGATGTAAAACTCCGATGTCTCTTTCACGGGCCCTCACCCCTGATGTGGGTCTCCATGGCCCATCCGCCCTGCAGGCCTCAGCCCCATGGCAGGTCACAGGGTCAAGGCCAGGTCCACCTGTGCCTCTGGGGCAGAGTTAAGGACTTCTGCTTCCAGCCCTTCCCTCTGCCTCTCACAAGCACTCAATACACATCTTTTTATCCCCATTTTCCCAAAAAGGCAGCAGACTCTCCTCCCCCCACAAAGCAAACAGAAAACAGCACATTCTAGGAAGGCCCTCCCTGACCGATGTTTGTGCCCATGTCATTACTAAATACTCCGGCTTCCAACGGCTGCTCACCTTTCCTTAATGACGGCTCTATTTCAGCAGCCGGCCCTCCATAAATCCTTCCGGGCGTTCTACTCTAAATAGGCCTCTTCTCATGCCAAGGCCAGCCTCCTTGCCAGCCGAGTAAACACTCTCCGGCTCCCCAGGGAGGATCTGACGTGCCCAGCCCGGCCTGGGCATTTACAGGGTCCTGGCAGCCAGTGACAGGGGGCAGAGACAGCAAATCCATGAGGCTCAAATGGGAGGGGTGGTAATGAGGCATTTATGGTGCTACGGCCAGCCCCAGGCAAAATGGGGCAAAAGGTGAGGCCAGAGACATTTCTGAGGTATTAGTGGGTGCTTCCTTCTGTGTTTTTCCCTCCTCCGCCCCATTTCCAAGCCAGGAGTCGGGACTTTTGTGAGTCTTTACCTCAGGGATCTTTGCTGCACTAAAAACTCAAAGCCTGGGAAGAGGATCCCAGCTTGAAAAACTCCCAGCTCACTGGACAGGTTTTGCTGGAGATCCCCAAGCAGGAAGGGGAGAGGAAAATGGTCTCTTTGAAGGGGAGGAAAGGCTCTTGGAGGGGTCTCAGGGAAACTGGGTCTCCTCTGCTGAAATTCCCAGACGTGATAATGCTACTCAAACTGATAGCCACCCCACAGAGACCTCACAGGTTAAGTGGTGGGCCACTATCCTGCTACTCTGATGGACAGGAGGATAGCGGCTCTCCCACCATGCCCCTGGGGCCTTAAGGGCCTCTTGGATCTTAGTGAGACCACAGAAGGGAGCTCCAATTATGAGTTGCATGAAACGTCTCCTCAACTCCTCCAAGGCAGAGCCACAGTCATGTCTCCCCCTATTATGCAATACCTTCCTGACCTGACTCCAGGTCTCCTCTCTTGCCCTACCCCCTGTCCAGCCTTCACTCAGCAGCCAGAGCGATTATCCTGCAGAGCAAAGAGCATCATGCTGTTTACCTGCTTCAAGCCCTCCAGTGACTCTCTGACTCTCTTACAGGATGTCTCGCCCTAGGCTATAGGTGAGCTGACCTGGGTCCTGCCTGGGAGTCACAACATTCATGGCATACCGCTCTTATCCTACATGATGATTCTGCAGAGCCTGGCCTCCTGGCAGTACCTTGAGTGTGCCAAGCTCTGTCCCCTCCTGGGCCCCCTCTCTGGAATGGTCCTCCTGGCCTTAGGTGCCTCCTTCTCTTCATTGGAGGCTCACGTAAATTCTACCTCCACTGAAACGCTTCCATGATGAGGCTCTTCTAAGAAGACCCTCCCCAAGTCAATCACCAGCACATCGCCCTGTGTTATTTACTTAACTTACTACTTCGAAATTATCCTATTGATGGTCTGTTTCTTGCCCTGCCAGAACATCAGCCCCAGAAAGCAGAGACCTTTCCTCTCTTGTTCATGGCTGAATCCCCAGGGCATGGCACATAGTAGGTGCTCAAGAAATATTGTGGGATGAAGGAATACATGGTGACCTCTTCTTGCCACTTGGACCAGAGAAAGTGATGGCAGTACTGCGTGCTACAAGACAAGTGCTTGAACTTCAGGAATATTTGATCTAATGGTTTTTCAAGCTTGTGGTTTCCACAGTGTTTAATATCATTTTTCCTACCTATGGAAGAGACAGAAGGGTCAGGGGAGGTTAAAACAGTAGAGAAGCCCCTCTAAGGGAGGGAAATGGGTTAGAGCCACAGTCCCACCCTGAAGCCCCTTTGAATCCTAAATGCTTTGAGACAATTAGGAGAGCAGAGGGGAAAAGTGCCTACATAATTCTCATTTCTAAAACAGCAGTCTTAGGCTTCCTAGCATGGATGGTGTTTGCAAGTAATTAAAAAATCTTGACATTACTCAAGATAGATATAGTTGAAGTGGAGTCTGAGAGACTTTAGAAATCTATAATAAGCTTAAAGTCAAGTACTAAGAAAAGGTTTCCCTGATCGAACAGTCTTCCTGAAGAGACCAGGGACTCCAAACTGATGTGTCCTCAAGTCATTCAATAGGGCTGCATTACCACCAAAAAAGAATCGTTCATTCTCACTTACATGTAGAATTATTCACAGCTAAAAGAAAATGTGGTTATCATATCAAGTGAGGCAGGGGCACCCCTCGGGCTTGTAAATTCCTGAACTGTACCTGAAAAACTGTATCCAAGGAATGACGATTGGGCTTAATATCTCAGCATCATTGAGCCACTGTGGGAAAATGAGGGGATGGTCCTGAAAAGCCCTATGTGATACAAAGTGTGCTTTCCAGCATCATCGTATCCAGTATGTGGGATCTAGCCAAAATCGGAGCTCTAGCCAGATAACTGCCAAAATGTCTGATTGAAAACAATAAAATAAAATATCCATTAAGCTAATGATTAAGAACCGACAAGTTCAGGGGTTCCCTACCATATTCCCTACGCTTCATCCCCAACTCTTAACAGTGACTCACTCGGGGAGGGTTAGACGTGGGAAGGGAGCACAACCCTTGGGGACGAGGGGTGCAGGACAGATGTGCAGTCTGAAAAAGCCCCCTAGATGGTTCTTGTAACTCTCCTGGGGAAAATGAACCCCCCTCCCGGACCCCTCACCACTCGCTTCCCCACCAGGCAGTCACTGCACTCGTCATTTTATTGAAACCACATTTAAAAAATAGATCTGATAGAAAGCAAAAAAGCAAATTAGTGGGGTGGGAGGACATTGACTATATAAATGGGCATGGGGGAAGTTTCTGGGGCAGTGGAACTGAATATGGTGGCTCAACCATATCCATTTACTATGACGCATCCAACCGTACACTTCCAATGAGTGAATTTTATGGTATGTAAATTCCACCTCAACAGAGCTGCTAAAAAAAGTGGATCAACCCAAACTATGTGTGGAGATAGAATGTTGGCGACAATGTGTCCACACCGAGCACCCTCGTCCACCCACCTTCTCCAGCATTCTCTGTGATCTCAGTGAATGGTAGCCGATCCACCATGGGCCTGGGTGTCAGCCATTTTTGGCCACTTTTCACCACCTCCATCTGACCAGTTCTACCTCTCCAATATCTCAAGAATCTGTTCACTTCTCCCCATCCCTGGTGCCACTGCCTAGGCTCAGGTTGTCATAGTTTCTCCTGAAAGGTTCTCATCACCTACTAATGAAGTCCCTGCCGTCACCTTCCAGTGCACTTTCCCGTCTACCTCAAGGATGAAATTCCTTCAACAGCTCCCCGTGGCCCTGGGGATAGAACTCCAGCTCCTCAGCACAGCACAGCTTACAAGATCTCCCACGGCCTGGCATCTGTTTATTTCTTCAGCCTTATCTCTTGGCAAACCAAACTCTATGTCAAATTGACCTACTTATCTTTATTCCCTGAAACAAGATAAGCATTCCTTCCCTCCTTTGCTCACACAGCTTTCTCTCCACCCACAATCACCACTCTGACAAAGACAATGAGTTGCTTCCCAATAACTCTCCTTCTTCCTTACCTACCGTGTTCCCCCGAAAATAAGACCTAACTGGAAAATAAGCCCTGGCATGATTTTTTCTGGATGCTAGTAATATAAGCCCTACCCCAAACACAAGCCCCAGTTGTCAGCCAGACATGACTGTTTGAATAAATGTAGATTTTTGTACATGAATAAATGTAGATTGTTGGAGCAAAAATTAATATAAGACCCAGCCTTATTTTCGGGGAAACACGGTACAACCCTGACTTTACCTGGACATATTACCTGGACATTTTACTTAACCATACAGTTAAGGCCTTCACTCCCCAGCTTCCCTTGCAGCTATGTGGAACAAAGTGATACGTTTTGATCAATGGGGAAATTATGGCATATCAAGAGGCCTCCTTAAAAGGAGAAGGCCTGCCTGCCTTTCCTTCCACCTTTACGCTGCCTGGAACAAAGCTGTCGTGGCTGGGGCCCCTGCAGCCAGCTTGGACCAAGAGGTCATGCACGGCAGTGCTACAAGATAGAAGAGCCTTGGGTTGATGACACTTCCTGAGCCTCCATATCACCTTTGTCCTTTATTTACGTGTGAGAGAAGTTAACTTCTCCCTGTGTCAGCCATTCTTTTGTTTGCATCTTTGTTTTTGTAGACAGACAAGATCGCATAGAAAGAGTGCTTTCAGGTTCCAGCTTAACTGAGTGACCCACGCTTCTGTCAACTGAACTCTTGTTTTTCCTGTAACACTCAGCTGAAGTGCCACCTCCTCTTTGGAAGCCATGCTGGTCTCCCAAAGGCAGGTCAGATGCCCTTCGTCTGACATCCATAACCCCGGGACTGTTTCCCATCATGGCACTGTTGGAGATGAAATTAGTTCACATTTTGCCACCATCACCAGATTCCCTGAAAGGAGCACTGGACCTGGCACAATAGGGTCTCAGTATGTTTGCTGTATATATAAAAATATATATATGTGCTTAAAACCCAAGACAGACAATCATGCTGCAACATTAAAAGGGAGCCAAGTGAGTAATTATTTTAGTTTTATATCAACTCTGCCTCTCTGGGTGTATCTGCAAATGACAGGTCTGGATGTATTACATACATCAGTATTTGTCACAAAAACCATCAAAACCTCAGTTGCAATATTAAGAAACAGGAGCCATGCTCTTAAATTTGTAAAAGGTGAGAAAAATCAAGATCTTTCTATCAAAATACCTGAGGACACACTAAAAGAATGACTGACCCAGGAGGAAAATATCAAGATGAAAAGGGAAAATAAGTGACTGCTCTATGACAAATGCTCAAGAAAACGCAGAATAAATATTCAGACTAGCACACTGATTTAAAATAGATTCCTTTCTAGTTACAGATGCCACCTACCTGAGGACATGTTAGGCATACAAATCTCCTTATGCCTGACTGGGTTCTAAACCCAGGTTTGTGGTTTCCTATCAAACTGGGGGGACCAACGTGGAAATTCAAGGCTGCCAAGCATGTCTAAGATGGGCGAGCGGAATTAAAAATAAGAGTAACTATGAAACAAGACTGAAGGCTGAATCAGAGTCAGGTCAGAGAGAGTAAAAAAGAAACAATGTGAAGAAACAAACTGGAAGTGCCTATTGATACCAACTTGCAGTCGGATTATGTAGGATAGTTTTTCTTCCTCCCAGAATTTCAGCATCAAAGTCAAGAGCATGAGTGGATGCCTCCTCACCTGTGAGCATATGCTGTGATATTTTAATGCGCTGAAGCTCTGATGAGAAGAGGCGTTATGGTGGAAGGCATCCTCAGCAAGGAACCAAACCCCCAGGAAGCCATTAGCCATTTAGCATCTCATTTCATGTGGGGATGTAAATGCCACGTCCTCACGTACCCACGATGTCGCTCTGTGCCACGCTGGGCTCTGTGTTTCCTACTTACCCACCCTGAGTATGTGACGGCTTTTCCTCCCTCGCCCATACCTTTCACTTATGTGACTCTCCAAGCAGCAGCGGTCTCTCATGGGGCTTGGTGAAGCAAGTGCAAAGGTGTGGCGAGCAGCCCTTTTCGCTGAAAATACAGAGGAAGCAGGTTAGGCACTCATAGCACCGGTTCAGGGGCTCAGAGGGAGCAATCTTACACTCCAGACTGAAGTTCCCAAGATTCCTTCATTCTCGGGGTATTTGCTCTGGGGCAGTCGTGGGGGGGAGAGCTCCAGGAGGCAACTGTAGGAGTAATTTATCTAACACTGGCCCCTAGTCCCCAACCATTGAAAACAGATTTTAAAAGGCAGGAGACATTGGATGACTCAGCTGGCGGGTATTTCACGAAAGCTCTAAGTGACATCTTGAATGGCCCTGATTCATCACTTCAGTCAGGCTTAGAAACCACCAGCAAATCCACACACCTCACCCCTGTGGTCTCCCTAGAAGATGCTTCCTCATCAGTGAAAAGCTTGAGGTATGAGTGTTACAGATATATTTTTTCAAGGAACATTCTCTATGCCCGAGGGTGGTGGGAAAATTATTTTAGATTACAAGTCAGGGGTCCCGAGTTAGAGTCCTCACCTGCTTATTATCATTAGCTCACCTGCTAATTAGCCAAGCGGCCTTGACCACTTATAATAATAGCAATAATACGGCACATGTGCAAGCCCAATCTGAACCATGGGGCTTTCATACATTATATATAATTTTCATAATATTGCAGCAAAATAGGCTTTGGTCCCATTTCACACCGGAGAGGAGGTTGGTCCTTCTGACATCTCGTCCACACTAATAATTTGTCTGGCAAACCTTCTTTAACAAAGGACAAAACAGAAATGGCAGCCTCACCCCCATTTATAACAGTGGGTCCACAGCATCAGCCTCACTTGGTAATGTGTAGAAATGCACATTCCTGGGCCTCCTCCAGACCTACTGTGCAGAGCTCTGTGGGTGGGGCCCCACACTCAGTTTTTAAAAAGCCCTGAGGGTCTTCTGATGCACACTCAAAAAAGTTTGAGGACTGCTGGTCTAGGATGGCTGACTGTCCACCTGAGTTAGGGAGGTGTCTCGAAATGTTGATTTGCTGCCAGAGGCTAGCAGGCTGGGCAAACGTTAATTTAATAATTGAGTACCATTTTCAAATATGAGCGCCTTTCTGGGTGCCTTGTTCTGCAGGGGAGCCCTGGAAAGAAAGGGGAATTCTGGTAGACTTGGGAAGGGAGAGGGTAGGGCTTGGGCAGGAGGGGGCGGTGAGAGGAGAGGGAGGAATGGGGGACCAGGAAGCTGCGGGGCCTCCCAATCCATCTGCTTGGAAACAACGTGCCGTGCCCCAGCCGCAGGAGCCAGAGCAATTACAAGTTTATATAATAGAATAAGTCTCCAGGCCCGTCTCCTCCACCCCGCCCTGCCCCTGCCGGCTGTGGCGTGGGGGAGGAATGGCTTTCTCTGAAACGCACAATTGATCAAGGATGGAGGCTGTCTTTCTTGGGTTTGCAACTCAGGGCAGATTTCCTGGGTCCTGCTTTTGTGTTCTGGAACCTCGGGTGCCTGGAGACCTTCCTGTGAATCCCAGGGGGGCCGGGAGGCGGGCGCCCCCATCGCAGCCCCGGAGCTAAAAGAGGAGGCGTCTGGGTCGCGGTGTTCACGCGGCTCCGGGTGGCTCGGTGTGAACTCCTGGCGTTTATGTAACGCCTGCTCTTGCCTGGAGGACCGTGTGATCCACTGAGTCACGCAGCACGCGCGGGGAGGGGTGGGGCGGGGTGGTGGTGCTGGAGAGGGGTAGGTGGGAGGGTACAGCCATTCCCCGCCCACGTGACCTGTCAGATGACTTGCTCTAAGTCTGCATGGGCTCATTTACCGTAAGGCTGAAGGCTTTTCATCAGCATCCACTATTAGTCATTCCCCGAGTGACATTTGATATGAGCAACAGCTCAATACGGAGGACATGGCAGCGTGGATGACGAGGGAGGGCAGTAAACACTGCTTCTTCTGCTGCCTGTGATTTTTTTTGTTGGAACCGGAGTTTATGCTGAGTCAAGGAAACCTACTGTGAAAAGTGCCAGGGGAGGAGACAAGTCACTTTTCTAGAGAAAGGCTCTTAGATTCTTCTGGGCGGGGAGCAGAGAATCTGGGAGACACGGCTCAGACGATGCCTGGCAGGCCACTGACCGCTCAAGCCCCACTTCCAATTTGTAAGTTGCGTTTAAAGATTGAGTGTGCCCGCCTGGTGAAAAGTATATGACTATCATATCAATCACCTTTCACAGCTTCTCTAGTCTCAAGTTTGGCCCAGAGACCAATGCCACCTCCACGCAGGATCCAAGTCTGCAACTGATAGAGGAGCAGGGATGGAGAACAGGTGTCCTCCCTGCTGTGGAGCCCAGGGCAGGGGCCCCTGCTGCACTGGGTGTCTGGGGGAATGCAGTCATGAACTCTGACCTTTCCTTAATGCACTAAAGACGTATCAAAAGCCTAAATTCTATCCAGAACTGTGAGACAATAAACCTCTGTTGTTGAAGCAACGACAACGACAGAAACGCCTAAATTCTAGAGCCAACCCAGTGGGAATCAAAAATCGAACAGGACTCAATCTGACAGTCCTGGCTAGACCTTGACCTTGCATTGCAAGCACAGCTCCAGCTTATGTACAATGGATTTGTGAGGAAAGAAGGGAGACAAGGTGTTTCCTAACAGTCAAAAGAGAAAAAGAAAGCCAACTTGTTGCTTTCACTGGCAACAGCTAACTCCATAAGCAATTTCCTCACTGAAAAGGAAGACAAGTGAAGTCGGGCATAGGCTTTTGAAAGGGCGAGCAAAGAGTTCAGGTGAGTGGAAATCTGGCTTCATGTACCTGTAGGGCCTTGTTAAGACACACTTGCCTTGAGATAAAAGGTTTTCTTTTGGGACCATCCCAAAATGACTTTGCTCGATTCAATTAAACAAGGTCTTATGAAAGAGCGTTCCAGCTTGGAGATACGCATCATCTCACCAGGCAAGTTGTAAATACATTCTGACCAGGTTTAAGAGGCTCTGCTCTTGAAAATGTAAACTATTTTTTAAAATGCGTATCCTGCCCCCAAACTGCTCTGAAGACGGATCTCGTGCTGACTGCTGCTGAGATCATTATTCTTTATCACCGCTTAGGGAATAAGATTTTTTTAATAAGATTAGTGTCGGTCTTTGTTGATGACTGGGGAGGGGAAGGAGAGAACCCCATTCATCTGGGGGGGGGCTGGTTTTATTCTCCAGCCTCCTTTCCCTAAACTCCTTTCCCTTCAGACTCAGGCTGTGGGACGCTGGTAGAGGTTGGGGTTATGAACTTTGGACCCTACTGGGTAAACTTTGCTCACCTGTCAAATCTCTGATTCCTGCATGAAGGTCAGAATCGTGGTGAAATCTGTCTTCACCCGCTTGACTCTGAGATCAGGGTTCTGACTCTGAGCAGTGCTCTCCTTATTGGTGATTGGGTGGAAGGGTGAGTTTGACTCAGAGGTGGGTAGGCCCCGGGTTCTGTAACCCCACTTAGCTAATTCATCGTCACCTGGGCAGCATTTCCGGTGAAGTTCCCATTGGGCAGCATTTCATGGGCAACTTTAGTTTTAAGAGTATGTGTATGAGGAAGAGTTACAGTATCGTGCCCAAGAGAGTGGCCTCGGCAGTTAAAAGATTCTGTTCAGATCCCAGCTCCTCATTCTGATGCTCAAATTATTTCACATTCTCTACATCTCAGCTTTCCCATGGAGATAAATGGAGATGACACAATCCATCTTGTGTGGGTAAAGACAACTCACTGAATGGCTAGGACACCAAACAGGTAATTCACCAAATTTAGCAATTTACCAAAACCTTGCAATGAAGATTATTTTCCTGAACATTTTAAATGAATATGAATATTCTTCAAAAAAATAAATCCTAATTATATGTTCAATGTACATTCAAAATAGTTAGGAATATATTCAAGAACATATTTAGCTCATTAATATATCCTTAATGAATGCTACTATGCAATTTAACTGAATAGAGGAGGGAGTATTAGAAAATAATTCCCTCCTTTAAATGACTGGATTATTTTCAGCAATAATCACAAAAGTGAAATGAATAACAAAAGTGGCCAGAAAAAAAATACAAACACTGAAAATTTCCTCATGTTGAATATTTGTTTATGTACTCTTGCCAGTAAAAAAGAATAAAAATAAAATAGATGTTATTGTGCAGAAAAGGGGGGAAATAACAAATCCAACTATTCATTTGTTTTTACATCTATTAATAGTTACAATTAAATTTTTGATCCTTTGGTTACAGTCTCATATAATCTTATTTCATGTAAATAACTGTTCAGTAACTAATAAGTGACTTTTAATAGAATCAAAATGTTTGTAAAAGGTATTGTTTAGGTAACTACCATATGGTAGCACTGTGGTAACAACTGATTTTCTTCTTTTTTTTTTT